>NC_091950.1:171724690-171799690 GCF_031021105.1 Erythrolamprus reginae | reverse complement strand
GGCCTTCTTTTTTTTAATTCTATTTTTTAATTCATCTCTTTAAATTATTCCTTTTAAAATCATTATCTGGTGTATCTTTATAGATTGTCATGCATTAATCTATTATTAAAATATTTTTGCAACATGCAACTGATGCTGGTTAAATGTTGTTTAAGTATAAACTCTTGCAGAAAGATGGTTATTAGAAATTTTCTGCACTTCTATTTGTAACTAATGACCTTGTTGAAAAATTCTTTCCAAATATGTTCTTTTCTATTGGACTTACTGATGAAAAAATAATCAGGCACCATATGCAGAAGTCATCCGAAATCCCTCCCCTCCCTTTGCCAACTCTGGTGGGGTTTTTTAAAAGACATTTTATTAAAATGATGCATTGTACCTTCAAACCTTTTAGGCAATAAATTAGATTAATATTATTTATCCTTATTTATTCAATTTACTTTACATCAGTTTGGATCAAGGTTTTTATTTGGGGTGGAAGCTGCTGATATTATCCTCAATTACTTTATTGCCTCCTACACACAGCCTAGCACTGAACATGGAAATAAAACTGAAGAAACAATATTTCTTTTAAACTTCCACCATTGTCTGCTCAGCTGCAAAGTGCACACCAAAAACAAATCCAAAACTGCATAACCTATAGTACAGTATATTAAATTACAGCATGGGTCAGTAATGGAAACTTCTTGCCAGGTATCAATTATTTACAGCCCATTTAAGTAATCCATATTCAGGTGTGGCAATGAAAAAAAAAAGTGCAGCATAAATCTTTAATGCTGAGCAGTTGAGAGAGCAGGGAAGAGGATTACAGGCATTTTAAAGGATGGAGAGGAGGGGGAACTTTAAACGAATTGATATAGCCTGTTCAGCGGCTTACTGCACCGGAGTGCTAATAAATTGACGGATGGTGTGTCAGGGATGTGAATAGAAATCCCAGCATATCTAACTAGGGTAGGATTTAATATAACTGAACCAAAATAAAGAGTTTTTTGGCCCTGATGTTGCAGGGCACAGTTTCTGCCTCACTGAGCATATTCTACCCTGTTTCCCCCAAAATAAGATATCTCCTGATAATAAGCCCAATAGGGATTTTGAATGCATGGCAATAAGGACAAGTGCTTATTTCAGGGTTCAAAAAAATATAAGACAGGGTCTTATTTTCGGGAAAACATGGTATTCTTTTAATTTTCATACACATGCTTACAGTTTAACTCTCTAACTACACCAAACTCAATTTAGCAATGTGAAATAAGTTTTTCTTTTCTTTTTTTTAAATGGAGAATTGCACTTTTTTTCTTCTTATTATTATTATTGTTCCATGGGAAAAATATTGCTGGTTTATCAATGTTGCCGACTGGCTAAAAGCTGATGGGTGATCTCAGTTACACTTTGAAGCCCATATTTGCAAACTAATTAGACCAACAAAAAAAAATCAAAATCAGGAGGGTAAATAAAAGAGCTGTCTTTGCAAAAGCCTGTCTACTGTACCTTCTTTCTAAATGAGGTCATAAGACCCCTGTGTTAGGCACTGATCTCTCTTGTGTTGTCAAGAAGAGTTACCTACATTAATTCATCTGATGAAGACCATGGCTTCGGAACTGAATTTTGCATACATTAGAAAGCAAAATTAGCATTGCACATTGTGAACAACATTCCATCCTAACTTCTCTCCAACCACCATTAAAGGTCATGTTTTGATGACTGAATGGCATGTCGGCACCTTGGTTCCTTTGGGAGGCATTCCCCAGGTACGTGCAAAAGGTTATTAAATTACCTTCCAAGCAACACTGTGAAAATAATTACAGGCTTTTAGAGACATCAGAATGCTTTGCCTTTCTCTTTCCCTGTCTCTCTTTCTCCCTTTCACTCTCTACCCCCCCCCCTGTTTTTTAAATAAGATGAAGATGCAGTACCTAATGACCATTTCTGTGTGTGAGTCATAGAGCCTGTCAGCAGTGACAGGACAAATGAGCATAATGGCATAGCTTAAAGGGGAAAGGTTCATTTTAAATAGTGACAAATAATATTTAAATGACATTGTTGGAGACCCATCATGCTTGTAAAATGTAGTTTGTATCTCTTCTTCATCCTTTAAATTCATCACTGTCAAATGGTATTAGCTACTAACATGCAACATCAGGTACCAATATAATTTTAAACTATTAAACGTGGCTGCAACCAAAGAACAATGCATCTTGATTCTTTTGACTTTTTGTAGCACAATAAATAAAGGATTTTTTAATGTACATTTTGAAATATATTCTGTCGAGCTGCATTTTTTCCCCGTATAATGAAGGTCTTTGCAAATAGAGGGGAAGGGGAATGGCTTAATGTGGGATTTATTTTCAGTAACATGCTAAAATAGAAATGACTTTGTAAACTTATGTAATTCACAGGTCTGAAGGCAAGATCGTCAAATATTATAATCTGATCAAAACAGTCCCAGACAAACAAATACAGTGGTATATATTCTGAAAAAGCTTCTGAATAGTTGCTGTCATTAAACCTATTCATGAAATATTCAGAGACTTCACAAAAAAAGTATAATTTGAAGAGTTAGACAGAATTTACTAGAAACTATTGTATCATTCTGAAAAGTTAATCAAAAAGATAAATCAGTACCTGCTCTTCAAACCTCTTGCACACAATGGATATAAAGTCAAACCATGAAGTAATAAAATCAATGTTGTTTAGGAATTCCAGAATTTCATAAAGAATCTCATAATTTCTGCATAATTTTGTACAATTTTCATCACATTTATGGTTCTTTTATTTTCAGATGACTTAAGCCAAAAATGGCAACAGCTTAGAGAACCTACAAGTTGTTAAAAGTTATAGCCAATTTTCTGGAAAAATTATGCCAGCTAAAAACAGCACATTAAATATTTACCCTGTTGGATGTTAAAAAACGCTTACAATGAAAAATGCTTTACATATTGACTATTCAAAATGGCCTTCACTTTGAAATGGTGAAATGGAAGGGATTGCAGATGTACAAGAATAAATATAAAAACAAATGAGTTGACTTGAAGTGTTGCCGGCTTTCATAAACATGCTACTGCAATAACATGTGACATTAATATTTAATTACAAAAGCACGGCTGCAAAATCTTTGAAATTAATGTTTTGCAAAATTAACATTCCGTGCACAGAAGCAAAGTCGTTCCAGGCGCGACTGTGATTAACAATGCCATTCACTTTACATATTATATTAATATATTATTCAAGCTAAGAATTAACACCTCCTCATTTAAATAAGGTGCTACATATCATGATGAGCTAAGATGCTTTGCTTAAAATGGCCCTTCTGATTTTAAGCAATGGGTGTTTATCATTTAATATTTGTTATTGAATGCTCTTGGTGGTGTTTTTTTTTTTTTTAAACCCTCCCTTTTTACATTCATTTTTCAAAATGAAGAGATTTCATGAAATGGCGACTTCAAATTCTTGAATCAGTAAACCACTTGAGCTGTCTTTTGCATACTGAGGTCTCATCTGCCTGACCTCACTGTTATGCTTACATTATCTTAATGATGATCCTGGATGCAACTCTGCTTCATTGTAAACCAAAAAGAAAAGGCCCTTTTATTTTAAAGTGCAACTGTATTTTGTCATGATTTCAGAGTATCTATTCAAAAGTCAGCCAGTAATACCTCAGACAATAGCTGCAGTGAAGCAAATGAATTGCTTAAGATTAAGCCATGTACACATTTGTATAGACTTCTATACAACCTTTTCAGTTCCTTTTATTTATTTATTTATTTAAATTTGAGGGAAATATTTTATTATAAAAGCCCACAATGTTCTCCCTATGTCAAGATTGCTACCTCTGATGTCATAATTTACCATCTTTGCTGTCTGTACAACATTATTATTATTATTTTTCTTCAATTAATGATTGCTTCTCGGTCTACTTTGATCCATTGGTGATCCCAGTCAAGCATCACATGTTGAGTGAGGTAATGATTCAAATTCAATACGCAGAGGAAATAAACTCCCCTGTATCAATAAAGTGAGGGATTCAAAGTAGTTTGGTCATGGGAGAAAATGTTCATGGGTATAATGACTTCTCAGGGACAGTAGGGGATAGAAGTAAGAAATGTCTGGCACTGTGAAAGAAGTGGCCTTCTTTGCACACACTTTTCGTTGTTCACTAAAATTACTGAACTACTGTCTGTCTATCTGTCTGTCTGTCTATCTATATGTCTGTCTGTCTGTCTGTCTGTCTGTCTGTCTATCTATCATCCATCTATCTATCTATCTATCTATCTTCTATCTATCTATCTATCTATCTACCTACCTACCTACCTACCTACCTACCTACCTACCTACCTATGTGAAAACCAGTCAGGCTGTAATCATAAAATCTCAAGAACCCTATCACCTACAAACTTGAAATTTGCCACATATATTCCTCTTGACTTCTAGGTGCTCCCTAAGAAAGGATTTCTCGAAATGACCATCAGAGGGGGGGCATGCGCACATGCATGGGAGCAGGGATGGGCTACGAGCCAGAACACTAAATTGCGCTCATTGCCGCGGCTCGTAAGTTCTTGAGGAACAAGCGTGATTTTGCTGCTGCGCCTGTGGAGGTAGCAAAATTGCGCCCATGTTTTGGCAAGCTTTTACGCTCCATGCATGATTTTGCTATCTCCACAGGTGCAGCAGCAAAATCGTGCTGTTCCCACAAGAACTTACAAGCTGTAGCGGCGAGCACAATTTAGCATTCCGGCTTGTAGCCCACCGCTGCATGGGAGGCAGGGTTAATTCGGATGAAAAAATATCCAGGCAGCATTGGGTCATCAACTAGCTAGTACTTCTTAAAAATAATGTATTTAGCATCCCCACAACTACTATGCAATTCAGTTTTGGGGAAAATTCATAATTTGAAATCAAATACCATTTAAGAAAAGGATTGTAGCAGTTCAAGAAAATATGGGCCAGAAAAGAAATGTGAGAAAAGTGTGCAAGATGAAATGAGTACCATTCTAATAATGTAGGTACCATTCTACCATTCTTGAGTTCTCTAAATTCAGTTTTTTATGAGTAGGCTGACTAATAAGAAACTGTAAACAGGACTCTCACATAAAATTGTACATACATAAAATCACTTATTGATACCTGCATTATTTTAATAGATTTAGTCCAATAATGATACCTGCATTATTTTAATAGATTTAGTCCAATGTTTTTTCTTGTTTTAAACGTTCTGACATTTAAACATAAGTTTACAATTATACGATCATCATCTCTCCCATTATCCCATTTTTTCCTCCACTGGACCCATCTTTCAACTGGCTATATGAATTAGACACTAATTCATAATAATTCAACATTTGATGGTTACATTGCCCCTCCACTTCCAAAACGTACTCGAGCAATAATAAAATCTATTTCAGCTTTAGTAAAATCCAATATACCAAATGCAAACTGTGCAATTAATCTTCAAGAAAAAGAAATGTAGTAACTAACTGTACATTATTAGGCTGCATATAAGTGTTCTTATGCCATGGGGAACTCAGGAATGAGAAATGTGTTTCTTTCTGCATTCTTGGCAGGATGAAATGACTAAATAAGGAAATTGGTCAGCCTCCTTTCTTCCAGAAACTCTTAATTATTTCCTCTTCAAAGATATATTCATATTAACCATAGTAGGACTGGAGTTTCTTGACTATAGTTCTTAAACTTATAGTTTCTTAAAAAGTACATTGGTACCAAAGTACCAATCTTTCACAAAGATACCAGAACATATTGTTCTTTGCTACAAACTCTTTCTCTTCCTGTTGTTGTATACTTACTAGATAAGTGAACATATGACAATGCTAATCATACTAGGAAAGTATTTCCTTCCTTCCTTCCTTCCTTCCTTCCTTCCTTCCTTCCTTCCTTCCTTCCTTCCTCTCATTGTTGTTATCACCCATCTCCTCCCACTTATGACAGAATGAGTGTAACGTATTGCTTCCCTTATTTGTACCCTATGATAATCATTAAGTGTTGTACCTCATGATTCTTGATAAATGTATTTTTTCTTTTATGTACCCCGAGGAGTATATGCACCAGTGACAACATTGTTCTGTGTCCAATCACACTTGGCCAATAAAAAATTCTATCCTGTTCTGTTTGTTCTGTTTGTTCTGTTTGTTTTGTTTTGTTCTACTCTACTCGAAGGCAGGGAATGACTCCGGGGGATGGTAAAGGGTAAGAAGATCTGGAGAAATATTGTCCATGAGGTTGTGATGGGTCGGACATGACTTTGCAACTAACAACAAGTCTCACCCATATACTGTGCTGATAGTCCAATGTCAGTTATGTAATTGTGCCACTCAGTGTATGTGTTCCTGCTTGCATCTTACACCTTGCCATTATATGTTAAACTGTCTCTCTTACTTCTATGCATCTGGTACTTATTCTCGTGCCTATTCTTATGCTGGTATGGTCAGCATCTCAGTGCTATCTTTCAGTCCAGGTTTTTCCAGCCACTGTAGGATTTCCCATTGTCTGTATCAGGTGGATGAGTGAGTCAATTTCTTGTGCACTTTTTTAGCATAAAGTTTGATGTCATCCACATAGAGGAAATGGCTGATGGTAATTCCACTCTGAAATTGTACCCATATCAGTCCTTGCGATTATCGGGCTAGGTCCAACTCTATGCAGAACACCAGTGAATCACCATGATATATGCTGCATTTGATGACCTCTTCCTTTGTCCTGCCTTGAGTGAATCTCCAGTATTGTGTTACACAGTCCTACTGAATTCTTGAGGAAGCTTCTTTAGTGTCTTCTTGACTTTGTACAGCACCAGCATTCATAGACTCATGTGCATGGCATTGAATCATAGACTTTCCTGTAGTCAGTCTTTACTGTGCTCAGGTTGGTCTTTCTATGTCTTAAATCTTGTGCAACTGTTCTATCTATGAACAACTGGTGTTTTAAGCCTCTGGGGTTATTCCAAAAGCCCTTCTGAGATATGGTAATGTAGTGGCCTATATGGGCCAGCAGCTTGGCTCACCAGACCAGAATATCTCCGGGAACGCCTACTGCCGCACGAATCCCAGCGACCAGTTAGGTCCCACAGAGTTGGCCTTCTCTGGGTCCCGTCAACTAAACAATGTCATTTGGCGGGACCCAGGGGAAGAGCCTTCTCTGTGGCAGCCCCGACCCTTTGGAACCAACTCCCCCCAGATATCAGAGTTACCCCCACCCTCCTAGCCTTTCGTAAGCTCCTTAAAACCTACCTGTCTCGTCAGGCATGGGGGAATTGACACTTTCCTTCCCCCTAGGCTTATAAAATTTATGTATGGTATGCTAGTATGTATGATTGGTTTCTAAATTGGGGTTTTTTAAATTAACTTAAATATTAGATTTGTTTACATTGTATTATTATTGCTGTGAGCCGTCCCGAGTCTGCGGAGAGGGGCGGCATATAAATCTGATTAATAAATAAATAAATGATGCCTGACAGGATTTTTCATGTTTAAGGAGGCAGGCTAGTTGAATGGAGGTGTTCATGATGGATGATTGGTGCGGATATGATAGCAGTATTCAAGTATTTGAGAGGATGACACAAAGAGGAGAGGATCAATTTATTTTCCAAGGCATTAGAAGGCCTTGGAAACAATGGGTGGAAATTAATTAAGGGGAGAAGCAACCTGGAATTAAAGAGAACCCTCCTAACAATGATGACAATTAACCAATGGAACAGCTTACACCTTCAGATATTTATTTATTTATTTATTTATTTATTTATTTATTTATTTATTTATGTACGCACGTATGTATGTATGTATGTATGTATGTATGTATGTAAAGTAAGTATTTGTAATATACATAGATATAGCATTGTTTATATACATAAGATGGCTACTAAAAAGAGGGAATTTTAGGACAGGTATGGTAGGCATGCTGGTGCGCTTATGCACACTCCTTACTGTCTCTTAAGAATCAGGTGAGGTCAACAGTGGACAGTTTAAGGGTAAAGTTTTCAGGGTTTGGTGACAAACCCACAGGGTCAGGTAGTGAGTTCCATGATTAACCACTCTGTTGCCAAAGTCATATTTTCTACAATCAAGTTTGGGGTGGTTCACTCTGAGTTTGTATCTGTTGTATGCTCATGTATTGTTGTGGTTGAAGCTGAAGCAGTCATTGACAAGAAGGATGTTGTAGCATATAATTTTATGAGCTATGCTTAGGTCATGCCAAATGCGACATAATTCTCAGCTTTCTAAGCCCATGATTTCAAGTCTGGTTATGTAAGGTATTTTGTTGCAAATAGAGGATTGGAGGGGTCTTCTGGTAAACTGTCTCTGGACACTTTCTAATGTATTTATGTCCAATAGGCAGTGTGGGTTCCAGACAGATGAACTGTATTCAAGGATTGGTCTGGCAGAAGGTTTGTATGCTCTGGTTAGTAGTGTGATAGTACCGGAGAAAAAGCTCTCAAAGCCTTTTTGGTGATGTTTTTGCAGTGGGCTTTGGCACTTAGGTCATTTGATATGAATATTCCAAGATCTTTGACAGAGTGAGGGTTATCTGCAAGGTCTTGTTTATTCAGCTTGTATTTGGTGTTCTGGGTTTTTTTTTTTTGCCAATTGTGGATGAAGGTTTTTAAGACTCTGGACAGTCACTTGTCTGAAATGGTATAAGATCTCCTACTTGAGCAGGGGACTGGAGTAGAAGACCTCCAACATCCCTCTATTCTGTTTCTAATGCATTTCATGATCAGCTCCATCCTTCCTTTATGAGTGGGAGACTGCTGCTAGCAGCTGGTTCATCTGCATTTCATAGACCATTGTTAGTTTCTGTAGCCATTAGACATGGCTCATGTCAAGACTAGGTGCTGTCCAGCTTTCCATGTTCTTTACTCGTTGATGGATGCCGGATGCTACTATGATAGTGTCTGGTTTCTACTGTGAGAGACTGCTGTGATACACTCTCAGATCTTGCAGTCAGTTTTCACTGATGTTATGTGTTTTCCCTTTTTCTCCATATATTCTTCCAATACTGTTCAGTTTCTGATATTAGGGCCTTCCTATTACTGTATTGTTGTACTGCTTGGTTTTCAGTTGGGTCCTTGTAACTTTTAAGTAGCAGGGTTTTATCTTTGAGCTCACACCCCTCTTTTATTCCACAAGTTGACTAACCTCTTTCTGAATTTCCTTAATATTAGCCTCAACTCTTATTTTCCAGATGGGAGTATGTACTGCTGTTCTTGCTCATCAGCCAAGTGTTATAGTGGCTGTGATGTATAACAGTTCTTTGGCTTGAGTTATGGTTTTAGTAGGGAGAGTTCCATTCTAGCATTCTGCATCTTCTAGCATTCTATCTGATTGTACTTCTCCATTGATAAAGATTTGCTAGATTATCCATGATGTAATATGATGTCATAGGTGAGGATAAGATTGAATTTGTACTTGTCCCATCCTACTCTAACATTTTAATCTATCTTAGTCTACTAATGTGTTTTCAACAGTACCCAAATCAATATTTCAATTAAATCAGTAATTAAAATAATTAGCAATAATAATAAAATCCCACATTTAACAAAATAGTACATTATTTTTGTACTTCAATAACTTATCAAAAGTCCATATAAATACAGCCAAATATTATGAAGAATTCACATAGTTAAATAAGAGGTTCATTTTTAAAACTTTGACAATATAGAAAAGTTTTGATTCATTTTCCTGCATAACTTTTTTGAATTATTGATACTCTTTGTAAGATTGTGTGATGTTTCTTTGACAAAGCAGATGGCAGATATGAAGATCATGCTCATAAGAAATCACAAATTTGCCCTAAAAAAATAAAATGGTGATTGACCAATGTCAACATTATAAAAAATATTCTTCTCTTTTGTCTCCCTTTTCATAACCAGATAAATTACTCATTAACAACTACAACTCTTGCCAAAATTGGGAAGTGCCCTAAAATCCACATTGCCTGCTGCTTCCTTGCTAGAACGTATCGCAGGCCATTTTTTAAGGGTAGGCACAGACAATATATATTTATTTAAGAAAATTCATTTGGCTACCCAACTCAGCCTTAGTGACTCCAGGTACCTTATAAAGATAAAAGGGCAATACAAGCACAATAAAACAGCAACATCCTTACCCTTATATTCCCTCTCATTAAAAAAAAAATCAATCTTCTAGCTTGTTTTCTTTCTGTGGTTTTAAAATATTCTTTCCTCATATGTCACCTTGAGTTTTTTCCTGTCCGTTTGGTCCATTGTGTTTTACTTTATTTCAGACTAAACTTTAACTGAGTCAATTATTACTATGGTCTCCAATGTCTTCTCGAATCACTAATGCCACCATATCACACTTGCTTTGTGAAGTTACTGGTTTAAAATCCACAAACTTTTTTTTTTAATTATTATTTTTTTTAATTTTTTTAATTTTTTTTTTAAAGGAAAAAAATTAATAAATATATATTTTTTAAAAATCCACAAACTTTTAAAGTGCTATTTCTATATTTTTTTTAAAAAAAAAAAATTAAGTCCAGCAATTTGCTGCTATTCTATCATTTCCCAAGTTACGTAAGGATTAAAGAATGACTCTTGCCTACTTTGTCATCCCTGAACAACTTTTTTCTTGATGATGCCATAGATGCTTGTGGATATTGCATATTTGCTAACAGATAGGAGATTCTGAAATGCAATAATGCTCTATATTAGGGTAAAGGTAAAATAAGCCTCTCCTATAGTTTGCCCTGCAGAGCATGAAAGAGTCTATTTTTGCTTTTCTTGCTACTATTATCAAGCAGAGATCTTCATATAGATTTTGTCTGCACTCTCTTCTGCTATACATGTACTCTCTACTTTTGTATCCAATGGTAGTTTCCATTTAAACAGCTAGATTTTCTGTACAAATTGATTTCTACTCCCCAAATTACTTCAATGTCTTTTTAAGAACATAGTTTTCGTATCTGTTTTTGCCACACAGGTTGTTGCTGTTGTTGGTTTTTTTGCATATATAAAGATAGACTCAGGTTTAGGCTCATTTGACAAAATGAGTAAACAGAATATGTTGCAGCATGGACAGGGGAAACTGCATAACTGAACAATGACTGTTCCAGGAGTGCCAATCAGTTTTGGTTATTTTAATAAGCAGGTAATTCTGGGAGGATTTGCTGTCACATTGAGCTGTCACTATGAAGAAATCCTGTATTTACTGTATAAAAACTATAGACAAAATCAATGGGTATCTCAAACATTTTGCATTGAATAGCATGGAATTCAATAATTCTCTAGATTTAGAAGTTTCAGAAGTACTCATAAGTTTTTACCAGGACCACCCCCCCCCCCAAAAAAAAGTAGGTTGAATCTCAGAATGCTCAAGTCCCAATTTGCTCTGTGTATAAAGCATTGCCAATGCCCTCAAAATGCAAAATGTTGCTTTTGTCCCATGCCCATGTGACATTGTCTGTGTTCCAATATCTTAGGGACAGACACAAAGAGGGTTCAAGTTATTCTCCAAAGCACCTGAGGATAGAACAAGAAGTAATGGGTAGAAACTGAACAAGGAGAGAAGCAACTTAGAACTAAGGATAAATTTCCTGAGAGTTGGAACAATTAATCAGGTTGCCTCCAGAAGTTGTGAATGATCCAACACTGGAAGTGTTTAAAGAAGATGTTGGAAAACCAATTGTCTGAAGTGGTGTAGGGTTTCCTGCCTAAACAGGGGATTGGACTAGAAAACCTCCAAGGTCCCTTTCAACTCTGCTATTATTATTATTATTATTATGATTGTAGGATTATTTGAAGAAATGCCACAATTTTCCAAGAAACAACTTAATAAAATGAGTGAGAACAATCCAGAAGTCAAAAATCCATGGGATAAAATTGGATTTTAATATACAGAATAAAATATTTGAAGGTTATCAAGATTAACGAGGCACCATTTTAGTTCAGAACCTTTGCATTTACGATTATGTAGTTTTTCAATGAAACAAAACACCTGATTTCTAGTATAAAGGCTGCAATTCTTCAGGTCATACATGCTCTAAATATTTTTTGAAGGCCTCCTAATTCTGATTTATCTGCAAGAACCCAAATGATATCCAATGATTAAATAACCACTCAAAGTTGGTTCGGAAATGGGCAGTGCATAAGTTAAATAGAATTAATAATTCATAAAATGCATGATTTGAATTGAAGGTTCTAGAAAGGACATAATAAGATTTCGTAAAGGATCGAGAGACCCCTGGCCAGTTATCCCCTTCTCCGTGACTCCTGCTGAGTTTTTCTAAGTCAGAAAAAAATAGCAGCAAAATTGCAGCAACAGTGCTCAACTTTTCAAAAAGTTGTCAACACAGTGACGGCACTTTTGAAAAATTAAGAGCCAAGTAGACCAGATAGCCAAGCACTTGCGCAAAATTCCCTGGAAATAATATATTTTAAAGTGACCCATTGAAAAAAAATATTGAGAGGAAAAGAGAGAAAAAGGCTATAACTCAATATTTCATTTGAAAGTATGTCTAGGAGACGAGATAAGGGCTAGTGTTGGTGAGCAGTCTTGAAGTCTAAAATTGATGAAACTGGGCAAAATGATGTGTGTTTTGGTGTTGTTTACAGTTTAGCTTAACTTGCTTTTCCTCTGAGCCTGCTTGCCTTCTGTGACATACAGTAGGTTTGGTTGTTGTGCTTTTTTACAGAATACCAATGACATGTACTCAGACTTCAAAAAAGGTCTGGTAATCCTCAAAAGACTGAACAAGAGAATCATAGATGGTAAGGAGAAAATATGAAGCCTGATTGATGTGTAGAACTTTGCAGTAAAGATTAAAGCAATTTGAGAAACTTAGGATACATCAGGGAGATAATAATACATATTATTATGTATTATTATGATGATACAGTTTTTAATAAATTTTAAATGTTCCGGAGATTGCAATGGCGGCTGAATCTTCATGTTTTGCAATGTGCAAGACAACCAAGTAGCCTGCAAGCTCCAACTACTCAGGATATCATGCCTAATCCACAATCATTAACTAATCAGCATACCTCAGTTACATCAACGACCCCAGATGTTACCCCACTGACTCACCAGGAAGTTTCTACACAGCAAGCAATTGCTGAGCCATAAAACCACACCCAGCCACCAGTATTTATAGAAGGAAGGCAGCTCAGGTGTCGCTGTGTTTGCCCTAGAATAAGGATAGAAGCACAAGCCTGAAGATGACGAGTGGGACCTCGTCGAAACGTCGCCAGAAATTTCCAAATCCTACACGGGAAGAAACCCGAATATGCGGTCATACCTGTACCCGTGAAAATCTACGAAAACAAATATATATATATGTGTGTGTGTGTGTGTATGTATATTACATTGTAACAACACAAGGGAGCTTGTATGTAGCTTGTAACTATAATTAAACTAGAGGGGTTGGAAGTGGGAGGCACTGTTTTGTGGTGGTTCTCCTCCTACCTCTCTGGTTGGTCGCAGTCAGTGTTAGCGGGGGGGGTCAGAGGTTGACTCCTAGGTCCCTACCTTTTGGGGTCCCTCAGGGATTGGTCCTCTTCCCCCTGCTGTTTAATATGTACATGAAACCATTGGGTGAGATCATCCAAGGGCACAGGATGAGTTACCATCAGTACGCTGATGATACTCAGCTGTACATCTCCACCTTGTATCCACTCAGTGAAGCAGTGGAACTGATGTGCCGCTGTCTAGAGGCTGTCAGGGTCTGGATGGATACAACAGGCTCAGAGTCAATCCAGACAAGACGGAGTGGTTGTGGGTACTGCCTCCCAAGGACATGTCCATTGATCCATCCATCACCCTGGGGAAAATTATTGACCCCTTCAGAGAGGGTTCGCAACTTGGGTGTCTTCCTTGATCCATAGTTGACTTTAGAACACCATCTGTTGGCTGAGGCGAGGGGGGCGTTTGCCCAGGTCCACCTGGTGCACCAGTTGTGTCTGTATTTGGACAGGGAGTCTTTGCTCATGGTCATTCATGCCCTTATCACTTCAAGGTTCAACTACTGCAATGCTCTCTACATGGGGCTACCTCTGAATAGTGTTCGGAAACTTCAGATCGTCCAAAATGCAAACTGGTTTTGGGCCTTCCAAGACATGCCCATATCTCGCCATCACTCCGTGGACTGCATTGGCTGTCGATCAGATTCCTGACACAATTCAAAGTGTTGGTTATAACCTATATAGCCCTACATGGCATAGGACCAGTATCTCCAAGACCGCCTTATGCCACACAAATCCCAGCGACCAGTGAGGTCCCACAGAGTGGGTCTCCTCAGGGTCCCATCGACCAAACAAGGTCGGCTGGCAGGACCTAGGGGAAGAGCCTTCTCTGGGAAGGGGGCTCTAGAATCAGCTCCCCCTAGAGATTCGCACTGCCCCCACCCTCCTTGCCTTCTGAAAGAGCCTAAAAACTCATCTTTGTCGCCAGGCCTGGGGTCATTAGATCTTCCCCCTGACCAAAGAATGTTTTTAGTACGATTGTTGAATGAATGGTAATGGAAGTTTTTAAAGTAGATTTTATGGATTGTTTTTATGTATTAATTGGATTGATTTTATTATTGTCTCTTTATATATGTTGTGAGCCGCCCCAAGTCCTCGGAGAGGGGCGGCATACAAATCCAATTAAATAAATATAAATAAATAAATAAATAATTCATATTCCCAACTGACAAATATATTTACAGCAGCTGGCTCAGGAATTCTGGGAGTTGAAGTCCACAGGTGGTAAAGTGGCCATAATTCACACCCTTGGTTTATAGGATTATTTTAAGGCAAGGAGACATGTAATTTTTATTTGAGGAAACAGACCTTTAAATTAGATACAGGTATGAAAAGAGTAAATGGCTCGTGTTGAAATAAAAATGTTGACAAACTTTTCCATCACATTACAAACCTTCCTCTTTCATTCCCCAGGAATGAAGTATATGTTGTCAATTAATTAATAAGTGAGAGTATTTCATGAATTTGACATTAAATGTCTAAATAAGCTGAATGCCCCAGTAATCATAAATGACTACAGTGAATCACTTTCAGAACTGAAAGCTTGTACCGGCTGATCAGCTGGACCCTAGTTCTGGGTTTAACACATAACAGATCAGCTTAAGAAGGAATGTTTCACAGCCTTTAGTATGAAGAGCTTTACTCCAAGATGCATCTTAGCTTTCAATGCATAGAGTTATGGTTCATTGCACAGTGACTCTGATGTTTCTACTGGATTTGGAACAGCTTATATCCTGCAACAATATATTTAATATGATGAACATCTCCTTATTTCAATGATCCTTCCTAAAGACCTTAGAATAAGGAGATACTCAAGTTGCATCATATTAAAGATACTGTTGCAGGATATGAACTGTTCCCAATAAAGTTGCCTTTTTGCAATTGATTGAAGTGGAGTTTGTTGATGCCATTGGTATTCCAGTGATACCCATGTTTTGGGATTGCTGTCTATTACTAATTCTTTTCTTTTGCCACAGTTGTTCTATTTATATTTTCAGGTCTTTATATTTTGTTAACTTCTCTTTTCTTTTCCAATTTGCTGTCTCTAGCTACTAAAACATCCACCATTCAGACTTTTTTGCGTCTTTCTTAATAACAATTGTTAAGTCTGGGGTATTACCATATATGGCAGGTGCCTGTCTTTTGAATCCTAAATTGCTTCTACTTTTTCATTTTCTATCATTTGGTCTATTTTTATGTCTCATCAGTCCTTACTTGCAGCATTGTTGTTATTACTGTTATTAATTACTATTGTAAACAGAGCTTGGCCATTTGGGGTTTTGATCTATGGAAAGCAGATGGACACTAGGAATTAGATTCTTAGTTTGATTTCAACTACATTACCTCCAATTCTCTTTCAGAAAATCACTGTTGCCTTCATAAATATCTTCCAGAATCTGCAGTACTGTAGTAGTATTTACTATTATCGGCAGTACCGTGTCTGTTTTTAAATAAACTCTAATGATTATTGTTGTAGATGAAAGCCTCAAAGATGCTTTTAATTTTCAATTTACCTTCATCACTTTGCATCAGACTATTCTGTGTTTTAAATCAGTTACCTCCATTTGTGGTTGTGGGATATAAGATGTCACTCAGCTACACTGCAACATAATACATGTCACCTGAACAAGGGAAAAAGCTAATAAATTGCTCCAATGATGACAGATTCATAAGGGATTTGCACACATACAGCACAGATGTCTGCAGGAAAAAGCCTTTTCACATCTTATATTACATTGGTTTTAACACAAGCAATGACCTACGCTATGAAGAACAATGCACTCTTTTGCCCTGCATGTTGTAAGGGTGCTGAAGTCATTTCAATGCCGTCAGCACCACCATTTATCAACATCACTCATGTGGTATGTACAGCACTCCTTAGTTTTGAATGTGTGATCAAAACTGGGGAATAACATGCTGTAATAAAATGATATAAGCTGCAATCTGAATGTAAACACTGTTAATTCTGAGTACACATAAAATAGGTATCAGGTTAGAAACCAGGAGACTGAGTGGAATACTGTGTTCAGTTCTGGAGACCTCAACTACAAAAAGATATTGACAAAATTGAATGGGTCCAAAGACGGGCTACAAGAATGGTGGAAGGTCCTAAGCATAAAACGTATCAGGAAAGACTTAATGAACTCAATCTGTATAGCCTGGAGGACAGAAGGAAAAGGGGGGACATGATCGAAACATTTAAATATGTTAAAGGGTTAAATAAGGTCCAGGAGGGAAGTGTTTTTAATAGGAAAGTGAACACAAGAACAAGGGGACACAATCTGAAGTTAGTTGGGGGAAAGATCAAAAGCAACATGAGAAAATATTATTTTACTGAAAGAGTAGTAGATCCTTGGAACAAACTTCCAGCAGACGTGGTAGATAAATCCACAGTAACTGAATTTAAACATGCCTGGGATAAACATATATCCATCCTAAGATAAAACACAGAAAATAGTATAAGGGCAGACTAGATGGACTATAAGGTCTTTTTCTGCCGTCAGACTTCTATGTTTCTATGTTTCTATGTTTCCAGTCCTAGCTGGGCAAGCTGAGGTCAGTCGCTCTCTCTTAGTCCTAGAAAGTGAGGGAAGGACAAATCAAAACTTGCCAAGAAAACTGCAGGAACTAAGACAGGCAGTCAGCATGCAATTGGACATGACTGAACAAAGGAAAAAATACTCTGTATTTATATATTATTAAGAGTATTTATTAAGCAAAAATCCAGAACACAAGGGCATCACCTCAAGCTGACATGAGGGAAGTTCAAAAGTAATGTTAGAAAGTATGACCTCAAAGCGTAGTGGAAGCTTGGAACCAACTTCCAGTGGAGGTAGTGGGTCAATCCTCAGCAACAAGCCTGGGATAAACACATCATCTGACAAAAAATTAAAATTAAAATAAAATATAAAAAGAATTAAAAAGTAATACACTAAAATGATGGACCAGTAAGACTTTTTCTGCCATCAGTTTTCCATGCCTGTGTGTATCTATGTTTAGTTAAGTTTACTGTCATTGCACCATCTTCAGTGAACATCACACTTAAGAAAATTATAAAAAATAAAACAAAAACACACATCCCTTACATTTCATACAATTGAAACTCTATGACACTGCATTAATATTACACTATACAATAGAATTCAATATAGTTAATGCTCTGGGATAGAACTTGCCTCCATCTATCAGTGTTGTATAAAATATTTTTGCTTTATTGTTGTAAGTCACACTGAGTCCCATAGGATTGGGAAGTTAAATACATTAAATTCAGTTAAATTAAATTAATCTAAGTAGTATTTTTTTTCAAAAGATGCATGAAATGCTTACATGGCATTGAAAATGAATAAGGTGTAGCTCTGTCTGCTAATTATAATGCCACAGTACTCTAAATCTCAACCAATAAGATTTCATGGAAGGTGCCAACTTAATGAGCTATATATGAATTCTTTGAGTAGCCAAATAATGCTATTCTAAATGCCGTGGGATAGAGAATAAATAAAGACTATTCTGTAAATAGAAATTACTGGCTGGCTGGCTGAAATTCTGAAAAGAACAATATTACCTTCATAGATGTTGCTTAAAAGAAGCATAAAACAGTGGTAGCTTTCTGATGAATATTGTAACCAGCTACCCCATACTATAGGATAGGGGAATTCCATGACATTGGGGAAAAATTCTACTGCTTTTGTTTTAAACACAAGGATTGAAAATGCAGTATGACTAGAATGGGATCCAGTAAACATAGTAATTATACTTTTGGCTCAAATCAGAATGGTTTATAAAAATGCCGCAAATATATGTATATATTGTGAATCTATGCATGTGCAAAAACATCCTAAAAAGGATTTTGTATTTTCTGTATGATATATCTCCATTTTTTTTAAAGATTGTAATCAAAACATGATCCCAGAGGGCTGTGTAAAATAAAAATTCTTGCAGGTTTTTGGAAAATATTCTCAAAGTAAAGTCATTTGTCCATTCATTTTTAATGTGCTGGAAACTGAGATCCCAGTATAAATATGTCAAAATATATTTGCAGTGCAAAATGGAATAAATGCTTAATTTGAAGGTTTTTTTAAAAAAAGAAAACATTTGCTACATATGTTACATGACAGAAATTTATATATTTTTTATATGTTAACTCTCTCCCACTGCCCCTGTAAAATGTTTACTATATATAGAATACCTTCTGTGGCCAATCAACTGAAATACATAAGAATAAGCTGCGCTTCAGTGAATTATTAATGTTTTCACAATCAATTAAAAATCTTTGAAAGGAATTTCATTGCATTCTCTCTTTTTTTGTCCTCCATATATTATGATAAATCATTGCTAGTGCTTCTGCTTGTAGTTTTTCTGGAAAGATTCCCTTCCCACCTCCCCCGGTACTCAAAAGGCATAAAATTTTGTGCAACTGGTTTCTATACAAATCTTTTGTTTGTGATATGATATGGAGCAGGTAGGGGCTGGATTTAATTGGCTTCTATCTCTTTTTTTAGCACACAGAATTTTTGTTATGAACTTTAGAATAAATTGGTCACAAATCCGTAATAAATCAATTACCTAGCGTCAAAGACACTGATCTGATGTTCATTCTTCTTTATAATTCATAATTCTGGCCCATATGGTTTGTGGTTAAATTTTTATATCCATTTTTAAGTCATGGTCTCTAGGAGCTATTTTTAGAAGGCAATTGGGGAAGTTAATTTGGCAAGTGGGAAAATCAAAAGTTGGGTTGATAAAGATCAATATACTTTTTAGGTTATAACTTGACCAACAGAGGTTTTTTGGGGGGTTTTGTAAAAAATAAAATTGATGTGTATTTTATATCTTTATTGGATAGGAAAGGAAAAAATGAGTAGTACCATTTCATTACAAATAAAACAAACATCGTGTAAACTTATGACATAATATTTATACCTTGTATATAATGGCATTATTCTTATAAAGAATACATCCTTATTTTGTTGTATATAGAAAAACAATATATATATATTTATTTATTATTATTATTTATTATTTGGATTTGTATGCCGCCCCTCTCCGAAGACTATTATCTTATGGTACTTATTTATTTAAGAATACATTCTTCCTTTTGGTCAGAACTGTTGTAAAAGCTGTATTATGTGTCAACATATTTAATGAGGTAGTACATTTTGTGTAATATCTATGCATTTTTCATTCTTTTTAGTTTTTTATCATAATATTTGTGTTTTAATCTAAGGGTAATTTTGTAATTATTTTAATTATTTTATTGTATATCACCCAGAAGTAAGTTGGTGTGTGTGTGTGTGTGTGTGTGTGTGTGTGTGTGTGTGTGAGAGAGAGAGAGAGAGAGAGAGAGAGAGAGAGAGAGAGAGAGAGAATATTTCCCTCCACCTCATTTTTTATTTTTGCAGGAAATGAATTATTTCATACCACTGAATATTCCATTCCAGAATAAAATATATTATTGAAACAAACTATTAAATACAACCACCAGCAGCTAGCAGTTGCAATATCATGGCCTGTTTTTTGTTTTTTTGTTTTAAAGTCAGTTTCATCCTTTGTTCAAAATCAGCAGGGGAAAAATATCCTATGGTCAATACCTACCTCCACTCTAAAGAAGATTCAGAAAGAGTTAAAAACGCAAATAAAATTATGAAAGCCTAATGGTATTTTTATAACAGAGCTCCTGCTATTCAGCTGTATTTCAGCAAAAACATTGCACATTTTGATGACTGTCAAAATTTACATAACTTACTCTACATGAATTAACTATGAGGTATAAAATGCAACTTTGGCTGAATAAAACCAAAGCAATTGTAATGCAGGATTTCAGGCAGTACTAAAATAATATGACATCAGAAAAGCCAGCAACAGCAGCAAAATACATGAATATGATGCAGGGCAAATTAGTTAACATTTAGAATTCTTATACAGAAAGGAGAGAACAGAAGAAATATGTCGAAGAGCATCAGTGAATCCCCCACTGTCTTTATTTGAAATTTATGCTGCATTATACACGTTAAATTATTACTTTATATAACTGGTATAGTATTGTAGAATATAGTTTGAAATATGATGTATGCTGGATTGGCAATGTGTACAATCTGTGATGTGGTGGCCCTGAAGAGCAAATACTTACTTACCATACAAAATAGGAAGCTTGTGCATTTTGAAAAGATTGAAGTATAAAAGAAATAAATCTCAGGATTGAAACATTTCTTCTGAAGATTCTTATCCTTTAACTGATAGGAAGGAAGGAAGGAAGGAAGGAAGGAAGGAAGGAAGGAAGGAAGGAAGGAAGGATGTCATAAGGACTTGGTGGGGGAAATCTTTGTTTCTTTCTAAAAGCCTAAAAGTTATACCCAACTGCAGCACGAAGAGTAAAGAGGTTGTTATTCATATTAACTACATTTACATTCCTATCGCAACATCCAGAGAGCTAATAGTGGGGTTATTAACATAACAAACGTAAATGTTCTATATAAATAATACTGTTTCAGGCCAGCAACCGCTCATCTGACAGCATTTAGGCACAGGCTCAACATCTGTTTATGAACACTTTGCCTAATGATATCATCAGATATCATTAAGTGCGGCAGAATACAGCACAGAGGCAGGTGCAGCTGCCTTCAGTACCCATCACAGAGGAAGAAAAGAGCTGCATTCCCAATCCGAAAACCCATCATTAGGACAATTTTCTTCGACAAACCAGCCCTGTGATTTCAATCTGTATATCACCTGTAATTGTAGTTTTTAGCAAGAAGCTGATTCTATACATTTAGCAACGGATCACGTTGATGGCCTGAATACTGGAAACACATTTGTGGTACCAGCTGCAACGGCTTTTTTTAGAGCCCTGTGTTAACAAAATACTGCTAACAAGGCAATGCTTGGAGTGCAGCTTTGTTTCTCTTTCTTGTTCATAGTGTTTAGATGTGCATAATTATGGAAATTAGCAATTGATTGCTTCTCAATAATAATTGATTATTGGTCACTGAACCTTCGCCAAAGAACTGCACCAGGAGGTGAGCTCAGGCATTCTCTGACATGGAAAGGAAAGGGCCACAAAATTCTCAGCTTGTGCATCACTTGCCATGATAAACAGAGCAAAGGGATAATCGAATGTCCCAAAGTCTCGCTTGCCTGCAGGCAAATTGTAGAGATCATAGCAAACCCGCTGAATTCTCCCTATAGACTGTGCAAGAAACATACATCATTTTTATATATGTGTCAGTTGCTCTTTGATTTGAAAACAGTTTTGATATTTTTTTTCTTTGTCTTTCTCATCAGTTTTCTAACTTACACAATTTATGTTTACATCTATGTGTTCACAAATGTATGTACAGTATATTGCAATTAAGACTCTCTTTAAAAGGAAAGATGCACAAATTTGAGTTTTACAAACAAGATGGTTAGACTAAAAAATTACTATACTCTTATTTGGATTTCTTCTCCATTGCAATATTCATTCTCTTTGATTAAGATATGTAAAACTGAAGAAATGTAATAAAAAATTCTGGGGATGAAATAGATAACTTGTCTTAAGAAAGTCAACCTAAATGCCCACAGGGTGCATTTCTCTTAAGCTCAAAAATAAATCTTTAACTCCAACTTGTATGTTTTCCCATTTCTGTAGACTAACAAAATCACTCAGATGAAACTTGCGGAAAATAGAACATCACTATCAATAACCTGATAATGATGGCAATTCAAACATTTAAGACAACATTAAGTACACCAAGGTTAAAGCACACACACAAAATATATCTTAGGATGAAATCCAGCTGGTAAGTGAACTTTTTTACTCATCTTCCTTGCAGCTCCACAAATGCTTAAAAACCTGCTGAGATGCTTTGTGAGACCTTCTGGAACAGATCTTTAGGGAAATGGAACAAGTAGATGGGAGAATTATCTTTCTCTTGTATTTCCTTATACTGTATTAATAAAATCTTGCTACCATCCTTTAGCCGTATTTCTGCAGACTCTTATTTCATTTCATTTAATATTTTTGTTCAATAGAAAGTTGAGCAGAGTTTGTGTTTCATTTCAACAGTACGTACTTAGGTACCTAAATGAATAAAATCTCAAAATTTTATTAATTGCTTCAAAGTAACACATTAGCTTGCTACTGTATTTATGGCAAACTCTATTATGTTGGATCCAAACAACTACTTGTACATGTTTATGTACACATCAGCTTCCTCCCAGTTGCATCAAACAATATGCCTGAATTAAACTGGCTCTTGATTAAGACATATAACAGCAAACATCTCAGTAACTAGATAGATCTCTGCATGCTTTTCTGATCAACATTGTTTATATTACAATATTAATGTATTAATTTTATAAATTAATTTAATTTGTCATATATTTATCCTAGTAGGTTTTTCCATATTTACCTTCATATTTCCTTGGGAGGTCTAGTTATAAATACCAGTTAATGCTAAATATGTAATAAAAATGTAAGTAGCCACAGGGAAAAAATATACAATAAATATAAATGGATAATTTAACTTTCAGTCTCTGCTGCAACACTGATAAAAATTGATCCCTTCAAATTTCTAATTGAGATACAATTCTCATTGGCATTTATTTCCTGTTCTAAAGGGAAGGAATAGTACATGTGTAGTTGCAATTAATGGTAAGTCTCCTTTAGAGAGAGGCCTGCAACCTTTGACTTTTTTCACAGAAAGGATCATGGCTATCTCGTTCAATGTCTTTCATCTTCAACTCAAGGTCTTTATTGCTTAAATTTTTAAAAAAATCTGTGCCATCATCCTGGAAAAACAGAGGCAAAGCAGAATACAACTATTTTTTCCAAATTAAAAGCACATCAAGATATTTATAGATAAACCTTCAATGTATAAAACTACTTATACATACAGTACAAATTGGAAAATTGCCCATAGAAGTTCAAAAGCATACGGTATATATGAGCCTTCGCATATGATAAACATCATATATAGATTCATTGATATAAGCAATGCTGGAATATAATGCATATCTTTCTTTCATCACTACTCAGCTCACAGCCATAATGAAACAATTAATTCATTCTAAAATAAATGAAATTGAAATGGGAAATCCCTTTCTCACTTCATACAATAAAGAACGATATTTTTAAAACATGAGATATAAATTTGATACTTCTTATCCAATCTAGTCCTATAAATTATAAAATTCTGTTCACTACTTTATCCGTTTGAAATCCAATAGATATATAAATTCTAAGCAACATACCCAGTTTCTACTTCTAATATGATAATAATAAAAATAATAGTGATCCCTCCTACAAGGTTAAGATACCAGTATGGATAACACTTTCAACAAGTGCTAGGAAAATGTTAGAAAAGATAAATCTACAAACTCCATGGATACTCTATCAATTCTCAGTGTCTGGTGGTAATAGCAGGATAACATAACATTCTTTATCTAACCTCAAAGAAATTCCATTATTATCCAGATATTTCTCTCTCGCAGTGATCAATCAGATGCACTCTACTTAAAAAAACCAAAAAAACTACTAGTGTAAGAAAATAACAAGGTCTTATACCCAGTGAAGGGCTACCAAAATTTTTAGTACCACACTGTGGGCATGGCTTATGCAGGACACCCTGCATTTTCTTTCAATATATTTCAGTGCAGATTGGGTGCTCTGGGTGGAACTCCATTTTCACTACCCCACAGCATTCCTCCTCATCCAGGCAGTAGCCCACCCCTGCCTATACCTCATGTAACCCATACATAACCCTATTGCTGTAAAAAGGGGAAGGATTTGTTCTGCTACAAACTCTTCTGCAAATATGGTTACACAGTATACCAAGAAATGTGCAAGTGATCTTTAGAAAGAATAAACAAGAAGTATGGAAATATTAGAACTAGTGATGGGCAAACCCAATGGTGTTCGGGTTCGGCAAGTTCAGATGAACTTTACAAAAATTCGCCCGAACCCGAACCTGAATGGGGAATCCCACCAAGAGATTCCGGGGGCGTAGCTTTGACGTCATGTATACCGGCAGGTTGCTAAAGATGCCAAGATTCCATGGAATCCAGGAAGTGATCACCTTGGCATTCTTAGCAACCTGCCGGTGACGTGATGTTTATTTTTACGTGAAAGGACCGCCCTTTGCTTGCAGCACCGCTGTCGCATCCTTTTTCATAAAAATAACAATGTTTATTTTTACGTGAAGTCCTCCCTTTGAAGGAGCTGGGAAATCCCTCCCACAAAGAGATTCCGGGGCGGAGCCTTGACATCACCAACAGGTTGCTAAGGGTGCCAAGGTGATCACTTCCTGGATTCCATGGAATCCAGGAATTGATCACCTTGGCGTCCTTAGCAACCTGCCGGTGACATCAAAGCTCTGAACACCGAACACGACCCTGAACTTTGCCCAAAGTTTCAAAAAATTTCGGGTTCGTGTTCGGCATACCGAACACCGCAAAATTCAGTGTGGACCTGAATTGTGCGGGTTCGGTAAGCACATCACTAATTGGAACCAATAAAGGCATGATTGTCGATAATTAATGAACTCTGGAAAGCCCTGAAAAGTCCAGAGAGAAACACAAAAAAGGAGATGCATAGTCAGTGAAAGTGCTAAATCACTACCCTATTATGGGAGTAATATGGGAGGAAACAAGGGTGTGGGCAAGGACAGTAAAGAATTTATAAAAATGCTGTATTCTGTACTGATCAGTTACCCTAGAGATACATGGACATTTCCCATGGTCTCTTTGGTCTCAATATGTATACTGATCTTTGTTAATTTGATTTTGCTTAAAATAAAGTGTTTCCGTTCTATTAACCTGGACTCCTGGATTTTTATTACAACTAGATTAGTGGTACTTCTTTTGTTTCCTTCTAGTGGTTCTTTTCTTATGTTAAATTTTAAGTTGCAGTATTTTTTACTGACTGGTATGTTCAATGCCTATTTTTGATAATGCCGTTTGAAATGGACACATTGGTTCAAGACTATTTTAAATTAAAAAAAAATACCCTTCACCTTTGACTTACAGATGGAAAAGAAGAACATTCCCTTTATTTACGGTCAACCACCCTGATTTACTAAGAAACCTATTCTTAATATTATATTCTGATCAGTATAATGGGATAAAAAATAAGAATAGTTTATTTGATTATTTACAACATCAACACTTCTCTTCATGGCCTCCCCTCCTCCATGCTTTGTTTCCTCAAAAGGAATTAGGAAACATCCAAAGACCATGTAGGGGAAACCCTGAAAGCTGCATGGAAAGGAAGAATTCTAATATGTTACCAGGGTATTTCTGTAGGCAGCTAAGTGGTTGAGAATAAGAATGGTCCTCCTGATTCTAATAACAGCTTTTGAATCAGGCTTCACCTATCCCAAGGGTCTCAGTGTGGGACCTGCTTATAAACAGCATGCCTGGCCCCTTGCAACCAGCTCTATGGAAAATGTCATAAAGCCAACTGAGAATCCAGTTAATCAGCTGCTTTAATGGTTCTACTGTTTTAATCTACTTTTCACAGAGTCTTCTATGATTTGATAGTTGTAAAAGTTGAAATTATAAATTACAAAACCAAAAGAAAACAACTTCTAGCCCTGTGCTACCTCTAAAGACTCGTGTAATTTATAACCAATAAAGTTGTGGGCAATACTTTTCCCATTCATTCTCTGAAAGAAATTATCAAGTGTCTCATTTGCAACCATTTCAATTCTTTAATTCCATGCAGCACTTAACATTTCTGGATTAATTCCAGAAAATTGTTTTGTTTCTTCCTTTCACGCTTGACTGATTCTCCCAAAATTTGCCCTTACCTATAAGATCAAGACAGTGTTACATATCAAGCATACATTTACAGCAAAAGAACAACAACCCAAAGCAATAAAAATGAAGCCCAATTTTCAACCTTCAGTAAAACACATTCAATTAACAATTAGAAATCAAAGAGTATTCAATTTGAAGATTTAAGAGGCGCTCAACAGTTATACCTCAGTCTTTTCTTCCAATTATTAAACAGATTTATCATCTGATAAAGTTCCCTAAAATTCAAGATTTGATGATCATGACCCCAGAAATGGACAAGTCCCAATGGTTTCTACATTCAAATGAGTTAATGTAACATCGGCAAGGAGACTGTGTTCTCTTCACTGATGATATAAACTTTTCGACACCACCGACAACATTGCTACCCTCCAAAAAGATTTTGACTCTGTGTCAGAATGTTCAAACATCTGCAACTCCAAATCTCAACCAAGAAATGCTCTGTCCTACACATTGGCAAAGAGAATCAGAACACTAAATACAAGCTAAATAAACAAGACCTTGTAGATGGCTCACTCTATCAAAGATCTTGGAATACTCCTATCAAATGACCTAAATGTCAAAGCCCAGTGCAGCAACATCACTAAAAGGACTTCAAGAGTTGTTAACCTAATCTTGCGTAGCTTCTTTTCCGGTAATATCACACTACTAACCAGAGTATAGAAAACATTGTCCAGATCAATCCTTGAATACAGCTCATCTGTCTGGGACCCACACCGCCTCTTGGACATGAATACATTATAAAGTGTCCAGAGATACTTTACTAGAAAAGACCTCCACTCCTCCCCTAGCAACAGAATACTTTACGCAACCAAACCTGAAATACTGGGCTTAGAAAGCTTAAAACTACATTGCCTTCGGCACGAACTAAGCATAGCTCGTAAAATTATCTGCTACAACATCCTACTGGTCAACGACTACTTCAGCTTCAACCACAACAATACACAAGCCCACAACAGATACAAAGTCAAAGTGAACCACCCAAACTTGAGTGTAGAAAATACGACTTTAGCAACAGAGCTGGTAACTCTGTGGTTTTGTCACGGAACCTCCAAAATTTTACCCTTAGACTGTCAACTGTTGACCTCACCCGATTCCTAAGAGATCAGTAAGGGGCATGCATAAGCCCACCAGCGTGCCTGCTGTTTCTGTCCAATTGTTCCCTCTTATTAATACTCATCTTATGTATATATATAAACACTGTTATATCTATGTATGTTACAAATAGGTATTTGACTGACTGACTAACTAACTAACTAACTAACTAACTAACTAACTAACTAAAGAAACAAACAAACAAACAAACAAACAAACATCCAAATAAGACAGTTGTTGTAAGTAAACCTCCTAAAACTACAATTTAGCTGATTTAAGGAGGAAATGAACATCAAATTGAATTTAGATGTACAGTGATCCCTCTATTATCGTGAGGGTTCCGTTCCAAGACCCCTCGCGATAATCGATTTTTCACGATGTAGGGTTGCGGAAGTAAAAACACCATCTGCGCATGCGCGCCATTTTTTCTATGGCCGCGCATGTGTAGATGGTGGAGTTTGCGTTCCCCGCCGCCCACGCAAAGGGGAAATCCGATTCGGCTCCTCGCTGCTGCTGCGCTACCGAGCAGATCAGCTGCTGGGCGGCCGAAGGAACCTTCCCTGGGTCTTCCACCTCTTGCTGGCGGGCGGGCGAGCGGCGGGCATCAGCGAGGAGCCGGGGTTTCCCCTTTGCGTGGGCGGCCGGGAAGACCCAGGTTGGGGGTTTGGGGGGGTGCTGGGAAGCCCCCCAGGCCGGCTGTGACCTTTTAAAACAGCCGCGCCGCTTCCCAGCTGACTCCCGAAGCCAAACCCGGAAGTGGTTTTTTTTTTTTAATTAATATTTTTTTAAAAATCGCGATATAGCATTTCGCGAAGATCGAGATCGCGAAACTCGAGGGATCACTGTACAGTATTTCATTAGATTTAGTAGATAGCATATTTCCATTTGTTTCTTTTTCCCCTTCATTTTTTACAACAGTCTATGCCTTGTTGTGTTGTTGCAGCAAAAAGAAATAACTACACTAATCACATCATTTGCTCTATTCTGTGTACAGTAGGCAGAATTGCTGGCCTGTCTCTTGAAATACAGCTCTTTCTTCCTCACCCAACTAATTTAGCTATGATAGCTATTTAGAGTAGCATCATTTGTTCAATTTACCTTTTCAATTGATAGCTGACAATGTGTTGTTCTAAGAGCATCCATTTAAAAACATTATTTGCCATTTGCAACATTTACCACCTGCTCCTACTGCTTTGCTCTTGGGTAGAAAAAGGTATCAGCAGAGCAGTAGGTGGAACCAGAAGCAAAATGCTTACACTGGGGAACATATTTTCCCCTTAAAAGTCCTCTATTTTAATAGCAGAGTTTTGTAAAGGAAAGCAAAATGTTTATGAATCATCTGTCAGTTTGCTGATTCCAGCAGTGTGGAGTTTTTATTTTACCAATTCTCTTTGTTTCTTTGTTTTTAAAACTGTTGTGATCATTTGTGTCTGTGAACTTTCTTGTCATTATTGCACGTTACACATTGCTTTAAAATGATAGATAGGTCGAGGTTTTTGCCAAGCTAGCAAAAAAAACCCCCAATAATCAAAAAGTGGGTAACACATCTGTGTCAGTCAAATAACTTCAGTCATTCAGAGAGGGCCCAGGAGGGGCTAAACCAGTTGTCCAATCTTGGCAACTTAAAGAGTCGTGGACTTCAGCTCCCATAATAGCAGGTTGTGGAATTCTGGGAGTTAAAGTCCACGTTAGTTAAAGTCTTAAAGTTGCCAAGCTGGATACCCCTGGGCTAAACTGTATAACTTCAAAGTGCAGGATGGTGATTATGAGTGTTATATTGTTCAGTACATTAAAAAAAACCTGCAGGAAACTAGCATACTAGGAAGGACTCTTACCCAGCTGTCTAGTAGGATTTTTTCCCCTCCTATTTTCAGGGTGAATTTGGTATATATAATTGTTATATGTAGAGTGATTAAAATAAAAATAAAATGGCTAAACCTGTAACCCTGGAAGAGAATCCCATTCATGTGTAAATCCCTGGAAGTGGATAATTGCAGGCGTAGAAAAGAGTGAAGTGCCATCTATCCTTCCTATTCTAATTTGGGTCATTTCAACCGTATCTTATTGTATGGAAAAAGTAGGTTCTGTTTCAGAGTAGAACAGAGAAATGCATCAAAGCTTCGACATTTGAAAATGTTGTCTAAAGAAAAAAAGATGAGTTTCCCCAAATGGCAAATGCTTATTTGTCTGGCTTTGGTATATAAATCTCTTTTTGAAGGAGGCAGCTATGTATATTCATGGGTAAATATTTAAAAAAGCAAAAATGCTTCAGGAGGTCCAAATTTGAACAGGAAGGGTGAGTGGTGTTTTACTCTTTCCCTAATGCTTTTTTAAAATTATTATTATTTTACCAAGCAGATGCAGAAAAACCTATCAAAATAATTAAAATTATTTAAAATAAAAATTGCACACCTATAAGCAGATTCCACCTCACAAAATGCAGAACACTATGTAAAGGATATAGCTTTCCATTATACAAAATATCACCAGTCATATCATGTTCTGATTGTCTGGGCTATACAAAATTTTAAAAGTGGGGAGGGTATTAGGTCCCACAGAGTGGGTCTTCTTCGGGTCCCGTCAACTAAACAATGTCGCTTGGCGGGACCCAGGGGAAGAGCCTTCTCTGTGGCGGCCTCGACCCTCTGGAACCAACTCCCCCCAGAGATTAGAATTGCTCCCACCCTCCTTGCCTTTCATAAACTTCTTAAAACCCACCTCTGTCGCCGCCAGGCATGGGGGAATTGAGATACTCTTTCCCCCTAGGCCTTTACAATTTTATGCATGGTATGTCTGTATGTATGTATGTTTTTACAATAGGGGTTTTTAACTGTTTATATTGGATTGTCATATGCTGTTTACTACTGTTGTTAGCCGCCCCGAGTCTACGGAGAGGGGCAGCATACAAATCCAATAAAATAAAATAAAATAAAATAATTATTTTTGTAATGTGGGTTAATTGAAACTATTATATTCATAACCTATTCTGTCCTAGTATCGAGCCCCCCAAGATAAGATGCACACCACCAGATTTAGTACTAAAAGTTTTACTACTAGCAAAAGTCTTTTTGAGGTTTTTTTTTAAAAGAGAGTAAAATCTAACAAAGGCTTCACTACACTGATTATAATATCTTAGCAGCTGGCTGGAATCCCACGAATAGCTAAACACAACAGTAATTAGTAGAATGTAGCAAGGTTCCATATTATAGATTTACAGAGGTTGGCTGGAAGCCCAGAGCTAATTAATGCAGAAAAATGTGGTTATTTTAAAACACAAACTGGAGACAAGAGCTGCAACAAGTTCTGGAACAAACTGTGTTGTCCTCTGCACTGCATTGTCCTCTTCATGTGACTCCTCCTTAAATAGCCTGAGGGTGTGGCCCAGGAGCCAGCAGTGCAACTCACGAGGAAGCCTCCTCCGGAGTAAACACTCTTGCCTCCTATAGGCCCTGTGAATGCTAGCATCAAGAAGAGGCTCCTTCTCTTCTCCTGAATCACTCATATCAGGAAGTGCAGAAAGCCCTGGTTGCTCTTCACCCTCTGACACCATGTCCTCTTCTCTGTCAGTCTTAGGGGTCAGGAACACAGGTCACTTGTACTGTGCCTCCACTTTCTCTGAATCATCTGGATCCATTGCTAATTGTGCAAGATGCAAACAGGCCACAACAATAAACTATATTTTTTTAAAAAAAATGAGATGATGTCATTCAGCTGTCAAAATATCCAAACAATATCCAAACATTGCCAAACAACATAGTGACATAGAAGTTGTATAATGCTGTACTATGGTCCCCAGTTATCTTTATCAGAGGCCTGCAGTATGACAAAAATAACTTGGTTCACATATGCTTATGTCATAAAAAAGTGTTAAATTATTCAGGTGCCACAAAACTTGGTTGTTTTTGTTAATATAACCATGCCTCCAAAATTATAAATTCAAAACTTTCCCTATTAATCAACTTGGCAGTGCACAGATAAAGGATTGATTGGAAAGCTTCCCAAAAGAGGTGAATGTGGTACGTTTCATAGAAAGCTTGGCTTTCCAGTTTAAAGGGGAACAGTAGTAGACCAATAACAACCAGAACTGATGCTCTGAAGTTGGAGCATGATAGGAAGAAAAAGAAAAGGAAGACTTGATGGAGGATTACCCAGTCTCGATGTTCATTCCTAGCTTTTATAAATCATGAATAATTAAATCCTTCAAGCTTCCTTCATTAAAATAATATAGATTTGCTACCATGATAACTGATAAAAAAAGATCAAGGATTAATAGAACCCAGCTTTTATTTTAATGACTGCTGATCCAGTTAGCAAAAGTCCAGAAAATAAATGATTGACAAATGTATTATTGGAATTAGAAACAATTTCATTGTTTTTAGTAGCAGCGGTATATTTACTATTTACAGGACCGTCTCTGTCCATATACCTCCCAAAAACCAATAAGATCACAAAGGGTTGGCCTTCTCCGGATCCTGCCGACTAAGCAATGCAGATTGGTGGGGCTGTGAGGAAGGGCATTCTCTGTGGCTGCCCCGGCTCTATGGAACCAACTCCCCCCCCCCAATATCCGTACTTCTCCCACACCATTGGCCTTCCAAAAGGCTAAGAAGACCTGGCTTTGCCAGCAGGCCTGAGGGCCATGAGTTTACATCTTTCATGGCAAAACCATATTGAATGGTATGTTGTGTTGATTGGATTGCTGAGTTGTGAGTTTTTAGTGGGGTTATTGTTTTAATTTATATTGGACTTCTTTTTATTGTTGACTGTATTTTTATATTTTGTTGTAAGCCAGTCTGAGTCCTTCGGGGTAGGTGGCATAGAAGTTGAATGAATGAAGGAATGAATGAAGGAAGGGAGGGAGGGAGGGAGGAAGGAACAAATGAACGAATGAACAGACAAACAAACAAATACGTAAATTTAAGTACATACAAAATGAAATTGAAGAAAGGAAGAAAATTGATAGAAAGATAGCAAATTCTGAGTATCGACAACTGATTATTTTTTAATGATAAAGTTATTTGGTTGATCTTCTTGAATTGAAGAACAGGCATCAGTACTTGGAGGGAGGGGGACATTACAGGTAATCCTCGACTTGCAACCATTCATTTAGTGAAGTTATAATAGCACACCAAAAAGTGACTTATGATCGTTTTCACACTTATACTGTTGCAACATTCCCCATGGTCACATATTCAAAATTTTTATGCTTGACAACTGGCGTGTATTTATGACTGTTGTCCCAGGGGCACGTGATCCCCCTTTGTGACCATCTGACAAGCAAAGTCAATGCGGAAGCCAAATTTCCTTAATAATCGTGCTAATAACTTAACAACAGCATTGATTAATTTAACAAGGGTGCCAAGCAAGGTCATAAAATGGGCGAAACTCAATTTAAGAACAGTATTTTGGGGGCTCAGTTGTGGTTGTAAATCGAGCACTATCTCTGTTAGCTGGAAACAGCAACTAACCTTGAAATAGGTGATGATTATATGAATTATAAGACCAAGGAATAATGCCCAATCCTTGCAAATATTCAAGAGCAGGAGCTCAAGTAAGCCGTTGTTCCTTCGAAATGTTAACATTTTCGAGTATCTTGTCTTTTGCACTCCACAGATATTAATAAAACTGTATATTGTCAATACAAATTCTCAATAGGAATGTGGGTTTAATACCGTACAGTTGGCGCTTCTCCACATTCCGCTGGAGCAACTTCCCTGCCATCTGAGCAGGTTTTTTGCTAAATGCCACTGAAGTGGCTTCACTTCAAAACAACACTTGAGAAGGTTTTTATTTTGTTTTGGAAGGGCTTTATCTCCCCCACTTACTTTCTTTTTCTTTTTTTTCCCTTTTTTGGTAAATGTCAATATTCTGACTCCAGCATCAGACATCCTTTCGATGGGAAAAGTTCAATATTTGGCTCTTGAACCCATGAATGAGTACCGTACTTCTTAGGCCAGGACAAACTTTTTTCCTCAGGAGCACATGCTCGCCTGTTATTTCAAGTTCTTTGAAAAGTATTCGAAAACAACAAATTCCCATATGCCACTCAACTTGGTACATGCTGTTTGGAAGCCAGTTCATATTTTCTGAATTAAGGATGATTTGAATCCTAGAGGGAAGAGCACTTTTAATCACACATCTCAGCTCCGTTATGTTTCAGAATATTTTGCACTGCAAATGAAGTAATAATGAGCCTGGAACAATACTAATACTTTAGGAAAAAATGGATAAACAATGAGGATTTTTATCTTGCTTCTTGAAGTGATTTTGTTTTAATTAGGTTTTTTTTAGATGGACTCAACAAAACTACCCTTTTGGATTTGGTCATCACTGCTTTCATTAATTTATGTGATGTTGAGGCAAATATCATATAGATAAATCCAAAAATAATTTATAGTTCAGCCTGTTTTATTTTCTTGCTTTACTTGGTCACATCATATGCATATACACAACTATATATGTTATGTGTATATATATATAATTTTTTCAGTCCGTGAAAATGTAAATTTGCAAATGAGGATGATATTTTTATTACATCAATGCAAGAATCTACAGTGTTATTTATGGTTCTAAAAAGTTTGCTTGTTATAGTTGCCTTGTTTTAATGTAAAGTAGTAAAATAGAACTACTTTTGATGTAAAATTATCTCCTACTACATACATGCCTACATACATGTGTATATTACACATAAACATATATACAAGCACATGTATTTCCCTTTACAAAAGTGGTTTGTTATTGCATTATTCCAGGATGTGAAAGGCTGTATTATTTTTTAAAATATATATTTTCCATTTTAACCTATAGCTTGAACTTCAGCAATATCCTAAATTCAGGTGCATTGTTTATTTTTTGCCAGTTCAATCAGGTGAGTTAGGTGTTATCAGATCTAGTAAGTTACTGATGTAAGACAGATCATACTAATTAATTTTCTACAGAAAGGGTATATATTCTCTGTATAGAAATGAACAAGATGCTTACATTATTATCTCTAAAATTATCTCCTGGTGTATTTTCTGTAACATTCCACCAAAGAACTACTAATGTGGTGAACATTGTCATTTCTTCTTTTTGACTAAACCCATGGTTGGGTAAAAATTAAAGGTTTGATCTTGTTCTCTGACCAGAAAGGATGTCTATATTCTTGGCAGCAAATAATTTAATATTTTCCAAATTTGGTGATTCCCATGTATGTGGACTTCAAGTCTCCAAAGTCCACAGTCAACATATCCAGATAATAAAAATTCTGGGAGCAGAAGTCCACATACCTGGAAGTTGCCAAGGTTGGGAAACATTGATAGTAACTTGTTCCAGATGGAAGTTCTCACCCACATATTGTATATACAACATTACCAGCAACACACACTATGACTTCCCTTTGCCTCATGTGGTATTTGATTACACTTCCATTGTCCCTTTTAAATCTGTGATTTGACTGTCTGATTCAATTCTATCTCCTAATTTTATAACTTGTCCTTCATACACCTGACCCATTAGATCTCATTTCCACTCTTCTTGGAACTTGCTGGATATTTAATTAGATTTATAGCTTACATTTATCCTTATCCATATTATTAGGAATGCAAAGGTGCATAAAGTAGGGGATATCAATCAGTTGCTGCATTTCACTCTTATTTCTCCCACTCTAAATGAGGAAGATCTATGATATTTTTGTTATCAATAAGGGGGGATTTTGATTCAAGTCTTTACCTAATGATACAAAGAAATATATTGGAGAAATCTCAGAACATATGTTAGGAATTTAATAGTTGATTTACTTATGTGATATGCATTCCTCATTTTAAAACCATATGTTAATTTATTACAAAAAATCTATTTATATTTTAATTTCCCCCCTTTTTACCTATTAAAATTTTGTAAAATAATTTAATGGTAAACCAAGTCCCTTTATTATTATTCCTTTAATATTATTATTGCCTAACTACATGGACATACCCATCAGTCATTATGAGCTAAGTTTGGTTCAGATGAGATTTTACTTCACTTAGAGGGACACAAACCTGCCTTAATCTAATTTATATCAACTTTCTAATACTAATTGGGAGCAACATTATATATTATTATGGTTGACTTAATGCTATTTTAACTTATGGTAACTCTTCAGGAAGGTACGTGTCCAAAGCATAGATTGAAAACAACACAGATAAATAAAAAAATACATTTTAACAGAGTTTATTCAAATTTATTACTTGTTGTAAAGTAATGTAGCACTGGGGCCTATCCTAAAAACGGAGGTAAATAATCTGAATAACTTAAATGATAATACAATCAAGCCATGATAAATTAGATCCTGTACAACATACATCTCAAGATACAACTGTTCCAGCGGGAAGGAGGGAGGGAGAGAGGGAGGGAGGAAGGAAGGAAGGTTGAGGCAAAGGAGGGAGGGAGGAAGTCTGTTGCTTATTAAAGATTATTAGCTGTAATAACTAAGGAGAAGCCAATTTCAGAGACTGAATGCCACTGAATATCAGTTTGAGGCCAAAGAATACAGGATGAGGGTATTAGTTGCATGCTCTCTCTGGAGGCTAATTATGTTCTTAATCAAATGTGCCCTGTACATTTCAAGAGGACAATAAATTTTGACATCTTGGGGAAATAAATTCCTTCCTGATCGTATTTTGCCATCACTGAAATGTGAGTTCGTTTTTGAAAAAAGCACTCAGATACATTCTAAGTAATTAGACTTAAATATAAAATTTCTATATTCTTTTTACTAGGTATGACAGCACATATGTTATGTAAAATCTCCCACTGTTTTGAGACTCTTGGAACACCTACACTAAGTACAACGGGGAATGATAATGATGACATTTCTGTTTTTATTGAGCATTTATCATGTTTTTTTCTAAATTGATGGTAATTCCAAAAAAAAATCTTTCTGGGGTTTTTTTTTTTGTTAAAATGGTCACATAACTGCAAAGATAATAATTTCCTGTAAATGTTGTGGTGGGGTTATAAACAGAAAACACCTTTAAAACTATGTCTTGCCTAACAGCAGAACAAAAAATATTAATACATGTACATTTTAAATACTATCCATCAGATGCCTATATAAATTTCCCCATATGTCACGCTTTGGAGGAGCAAGATGATAAAAAAAATATTCTATATTCTCTTCAGTCTTTGACAACAATTAACAGTTTTGTACCATTGCAAATGGATCTAAAGGGATTGGTGAAACATGATCGGAAGCAATACTTTATATTCTCTTGCTTTCTAACGTGTATGTATACCATTTGCACAGCAAAGCTTTGTAAAACACCATAAGATGAAAGTATCTGAACACACAGGTTGTCATCTTTAAACAAACTGTCACACGTTTTTCTTCACACATTTGAAACTCAAGTTATCAACCTTAACAAGTGTGGTTATCAAAAGAATTTTGGTTCCTTTGTTCTTTCTTCTTTGCAAGTAAATTACACATTTAGGATTTATTAAGACAAGAAACAATTTTGAATAGCAGGTCAAAACTCTCTATGGAAAAATTCTCATTACTTTCTAGCCTGGAGCAGTATTTGCCACTCCACCTTATCCATCTTTTCCTTTCCTTTTTTAAAAAAAAGATATATCTATATTTCCAGAATCTTGTTTTGGTGCCTAATGCTACAACAGTGTAGCTGTTTGTTCAAAGTAACCCTCTTATTTTTGCTCCTAGCCAAAGCTGTACAAACCCTGATCAATTATTGAAGTCTATGCCCTGAAGTTACAGAGCCATTACTGCAGGAGGCAGATAAAAATGGAATACTTGTAGCTACAGTATATTTACTTAGCAAACAAACCAACAAGTTAAACTACCTTGTTTCTTTATTCTGTTTGATATAATAATATTTTGTGCTCGCTCCAAAAGTCTGTCTTTTTTCAAAACAAAGCTACTGAAAATATGATCATGGCCTCTTATTTGTGAGGCTACCTAGATAGGATATTTACATGAAACAGCCTGAAGATACTGAGAGATAAAAACAAACAGAAACTCCTATAATACAGTCACATTTTACATGCTTTTTTCGGAACATGCCGAAACACTGAATATACATATGGGAGTGACACTAGAAATTAAGCTAAAGCAACAAGCCATATTCTGCTCATTATAGATACAGAAAGGGGGATCAAATTAGTGGTGCAGGAAATTTCTTATAAAACTCAGTGCTAATCACTTGTGGACTTTTCTCTCTGTGTGTAACTAACCCCCTTCCTCCCCCCCTCCATAGAGGAATACCCAATATGTTATACTTTGAAGGCTGCAAGTATGTGTCGATTTTGATGCTTCTGCATCAGCTGGAAAAAATAGGTTGTATAGGTGTGTGTTTGTGTGTGTGTTCTCACTTTTTCTTTCTTCTGAAATTTCTGTTCTGGGTTTTCAGGACTGAATGAATCTGAGAACATCTGGAAAAAGTCCAGATATTGCCAGCTGAACAACATAGAAGAAATGTTATTTAATGTTAATTAAGCTAATGATGTCTGGTCTATACCTTAATATAATACAAAAAGGCAGGAGTGTTATAAAACAAAGTGATATAAAGATAGAAGTTAAATGATCAATAAAGGAGAATAATTGCAGCTCAGGGTTGAAATAGAAACATAGAAACATAGAAGACTGACGACAGAAAAAAACCTCATGGTCCATCTAGTCTGCCCTTATACTATTTCCTGTATTTTTATCTTAGGATGGATATATGTTTATCCCAGGCATGTTTAAATTCAGTTACTGTGGATTTACCAACCACGTCTGCTGGAAGTTTGTTCCAAGGATAAAATAAGTGATCTTTGGTGTTCTCTGAGCTTGGTTGTTTTCTTGCCGATATTCCATTACCAAAACTAGGTAACATCACCAGAAAGCACCAAGAACTCTCAGAAATAAAATGCTTGCATAGAAATAGGGTAGAAGTTGGACACTTCATGTCCTTTGGATATTCATCCAAATATAAGCCTCACAAACCTGCTATTTTGTTAATAATTTAAATTACAATTAAATTAATTTAAGTTCCTTAAATTATCCAATTAATATTAATTTCAGGGTCTGACTTATAAATATCATCAGATTTTTAGACAGGGGCCAATCTATATTGGACAATGTTCAGATATAATACTTGAAGTAGCATTATGATTTGATAATAGTGTAATTCAGCATATATTTTTGAAAACATTTAAAATACACTATTAACAGATTTATGAAACACCACCAGCATTTGAATCTAGAAACTTTGCATTTGAACGTTAGAATAAAAATAATTTAAAATTTTGGAGAGATTAATCTCATTCTCAGCATGTTGATCTATAACATTACTTTACACAGGTGGGAAATAAAGGAGATGAGGGAGAGGCAATGAAAGTTTTATGAAGTATAAATCTGTATCCTACATTAAGTTAATATTAAAATCACAATTTAAGTTATCTAGTAATTAGGGAGTCAGATTCTGATTCTGTGGTTAAAGTTTGATAGTTCAGTGTTATCTATGCAAATACATAAAATTTACTTATATAGATATTAAGTTACATTTTATAATTTATAAATTATTTTATATTGTATATTCTAGTAAAACTGTGCATTCAAATGATTCTTATTATCAATATTTATGAGATTTCAGGTACACATTAACTCCCTTTTCCATTTCCTCCAAGAAAATAAAGAGTTTTCATGGCATATTATATCTGAATACCTCTTTTCTTGATCTTATGTTTAAAGAGAAATCTCCAAGCTGCTAGCTGGATAACTCTAAACCTGAACTAAAATAGAGGCATTTTTGAAATCGAGACAAAAGAAGAAAAATGAATCATCTTTTTTTTTTTTATGGTTTTAAGCAAAGACCTTATTTGCTATTAAATATACCCGTATCTAATTTGGGAAGTGATTTGACAATAATAATAATTTATTAGATTTGTATGCCGCCCCTCTCCGAAGACTCGGGGCGGCTCACAACAAACGATAAAACAATATATATAGGCACAAATCTAAATCTAACAGAAATGTTCAAGCTACCAATCCCACACCAACTTTATAGAATGTATTTTGCAGGCATAATTATCAATAAACCTAAAGAAAATTCACAAAAATGGGGGGGAGGCATATTTATGTGCAAAATAAACCAATAAGGATTAATTTCTTCAGTTCAATTTTCATATCATTGTGTGCAGAAATGTTCAGACTACTTTCCAAGTGAAAAAAGTATTCAAATTGACCAAACATAAGCACTGCAAATGAAGAGTTTTTGGTCCGGGTCAGGGTGACCCGGGAACAGAAGATTTGTTACTTTTCTTAAACAGAACAGCAGGGTTAAGAAAAAAAACTAAAAACCCTATCATAATTAAAAACCAAACAGTACATACATACCAAACATAAATTATAATAAGCCTGGGGGAAAGGTGTCTCAAATCCCCCATGCCTGGCGGTATAAGTGGGTCTTAAGTAGTTTACGGAAGATAAGGAGGGTGGGAATAGTTCTAATCTCCGGGGGGAGTTGATTCCAGAGGGCCGGGGCCGCCACCGAGAAGGCTCTTCCCCTGGGGCCCGCCAGACGACATTGTTTAGTCGACGGGACCTGGAGAAGGCCAACTCTGTGGGACCTGACCGGCCGCTGGGATTCGTGCAGTAGCAGGCGGTTCCGGAGGTATTCTGGTCCAATGCCATGTAGGGCTTTAAAGGTCATGACCAACACATGACAAATCAGAAATATAAAGACCAACCAGTGCTCATTAGAAGATATTGATAAAAGGTTGAATTGTGTAGCATTGGAACTACCTTTGCAAGCCCACAACACAAATATGATGTAGATAAGATGACAAATGTCCTTTTTGTGGTTTTCATAGAAGGTATGAAATTATGAAAAATTCTACTGTTTTTGATTGTACTATAAATATAATATTATCCAAGCGATGGCTTACAGTTTTTGAATATTTATGTTACATTTTTAAAAAAATAAAATTGAGGAACAGTGATATTCATGAGTGCAAAAGCAATCACTTCAGTTTGCTATGACAGTGATATCAAAATGTCAAGAAATCACTATTTTACCTAGTCAAATGAAGAAAATCTGTAAAATACACTACTCAAAAAAATAAAGGGAACACTTAAACAACACAATATGAACCCAACTTCTGTGAAATCAAACTGTCCACTTAGGAAGCAACAATGATTGACAATCAATTTCACATTCTGTTGTGCACATTCAACTTTGTACAGAACAAAGTATTCAATGAGAATATTTCATTCATTTAGAGCTAGGATGTGTTATTTGAGTGTTTGCCTTATTTTTTTGAGCAGTACACTATTTAACCCTGCTGTTCTGTTTAAAAAAAGTTACAAATCTTCTGTTCCCGGGTCACCCTGACCCGGACCGAAAACTCTTCATTTGCAGTGCTTATGTTTGGTCAATTTGAATACTTTTTTCACTTGGAAAGTAGTCTGAACATTTCTGCACACAATGATATGAAAATTGAACTGAAGAAATTAATCCTTATTGGTTTATTTTGCACATAAATATGCCTCCCCCCCCGTTTTTGTGAATTTGTTTTAGGTTTATTGATAATTATGCCTGCAAAATACATTCTATTTTACTAAAGTTGGTGTGGGATTGGTAGCTTGAACATTTCTGAACATAATGATATGAAAATTGAACTGGAAAAATTGATGCATATTGGTTTATTTTGCACATAAATGTATGCCTCCCCCCATGTTCAATTATTTCAATTTATATAAAAATTATGCTGTTAATTTCAAACTTACATACTTTTTTTTAGTAAAATGGATTTGTTTCATAAAATTAGTTCTCTGGCTACAATGTGGTTGATTTTCAAAAGGATATTCCAAATATTTCTAGTCAAATATGTATAAAAAGTGACAATAATGGCACACAGCAAGGCCGGGGGGGGGTGGCCCTTTTGTGGCAAAAATAAACCAATAAGAACCATTTTTTCCAGTTCATTTATATTTTTATTATATTCATAAATGTTCAATTTAGTATATCAAACCTTTTGGGGGAAAATTCCTTAGGAATTTGTAGCCTTAAAAAATAGAAATTGACACAAAATTCAGAAAGAATGGGGGGAGGGGCTTTTTGATCAAAATAAAAATATAAGTCTCAATTTTTCCAGTTCAATTTTCATATCATTATGTTCATAAATGTTCAAACTAGTTTTCCAGTTGAAAAAGTTTTCAAAAAGACCAAATTCAAGTACCTAAAAAAAATCATTTTGGTCCGGGTCCATATGACCCGAACAGACTAAACGTGACTTTTTTTTTGCCCAGAAAAAAAAATTTTCCCCCACCCCCACAAATATTTTTTTGATGATCAGCATTGTTAAATTGAGTAAATGAATGCCTAAGATTTTAAAGAATATTTCGGATTTGGAGCATAAAAAAATAAAAAGTGAAAATGGTTGCAAGCAGCTGAGGGGGGGGGGGAGAGGCCTTATTTCTGATGTTAAAAAACCAGTAAGAATCATTTTTTTCAGTTCCTTTATATTTTTCTTATATTCAGAAATGTTCAAGCTACCAATCCCACACCAACTTCAGTAAAATAGAATGCATTTTGCAAGCAAAACTATCCATAAATTGAAAAAACTTTCACAAAAACGGGGGGGGGGTGCATTATATCAGCAAAATAAAGCAATAAGATTTACTTTTTTCATTTCAATTTTCATATCATTGTGTGCAGAAATGTTCAGACTACTTTCCAAGTGAAAAAAGCTTTCAAAAAGACCAAACATAAGCACTGCAAATGAAGAGTTTTCGGTCCGGGTCAGGGTGACCCGGGAACAGAAGATTTTTAACTTTTTTTGCCCAGCAAAAACTAAGCCCCCCACCCCCAAAAAAAATTCTCATAGAGAGAACCCCTGAGATGATGAATAGTCATGAAATTTCAAGTTTCAGATATGCAGGGAAAAGTTTTTACAGGGACTCAAACTTGGCTTCGGGTCAAATAGACCCGAAACAGAACAGCAGGGTTAAGATAAGTGATATTTCTAATTGTTTTTAGATGGATGGATAAAAACGTAATGCCCTGATATTTTGGTAAACCCTAAATCAGTGATGGAGAACCTATGGCATGGGTGCCAGAGGTGGCATGCGGAACCATATCTACTGGCATGTGAGCCATTGCCCTAGATCAGCTCTAACATTCATGTGTATGCCAGCCAGCTGATTTTTGAGTCATACAGAGGCTCTGGGAAGTTGTTTTTGGCATCCACAGAGCCTCCAGGGGAATGGAGGAGGGCGTTTTTACCCTTCTCCAGCTCCAGAGAAGCCTTTGGAGCCTGGGGATGGCAAAACACAAGCCTACTGGGCCCACCAGAAGTTGGGAAACAGGTCGTTTCCAGCCTCTTGGGTGGGGGGATGCAGGGAAACTGTTTTTGCCCTCCCCAGGTATTGAATTATGGTCATGGGCACTCACACATGTGCAATAGCACATGCCCACACTCTTTCAGCACTTGAGGGGAAAAATGTTTGGCATCACTGCCTTAAATGGTTTGACAATTCATGTCTCCACTATGTATTAGCAGATATCAATGGAGACTGATGTGACATCTCACTAATGAATAATCATGCAAGCAGAGAAGCACACATAGAGAACATAGATATGTACTCTCTCTTCTAGATGCCTATTATTATGGACTAAGTCACAGAGTCCTAAAGTTAGATCATTTATGTAAATGATTGAAGTAACTAAAAACATATTCAACATCTTAAACATAACCTCTTATGGCTATGATGGTAACCCAAAGCCAAAGTATTTAAAAAAAAAAAATCATTGTTATACAGACTCAGCCCTCACGACATAGCAGATATACACAAACTAACACAGATACACATCCACACATGCTTTATAAATCTGGACACTCATTAGGTGGCCCTAAAGAGGTCCAAAAAACTCTAATTCTTTGCTGCCATCTAGCAAGTGTCTGTTTTGAGTTCATACATGGTAGGATTCTTTAACGATAAATTACGGATACCAAAAATATGTCTTAATTATTCCTTTCACCTAAAGTAAATCTTACCATGTGAAACAGTTTTATGGTTTACTTAAAACAAACAAAAAGAAAAGAAAACTGGAACAGATGTTGATTGCTTTATTTTCACACGTTGAAAGAAAAACAACTGCTGCCAGCTATGATTCAGGTTTACCAGGACCAATAATTCAAAAATGACCATCATATGCCAAATATTTACACCCCCCTTCCATCTTTCTTGTTCTTACTGTGTGCTTCATTTTCTGGTCATAATAATCATAATCAGGTAGAGTGATCTGATTGGAAGTAATAACAAGACATAGATACAAAAAATAGCAATAGCACTTAGACTTACAGTATACAGTGATACCTCATCTTACAAACGCCTCATCATACAAACTTTTCGAGATACAAACCCGAGGTTTAAGATTTTTTTGCCTCTTCTTACAAACTATTTTCACCTTACAAACCCACTGCCACCACTGGGATGCCCCGCCTCCGGACTTCCGTTGCCAGCGAAGCGCCCATTTTTGCACTGCTGGGATTCCCCTGAGACTCCCTTCCATGGGAAACCCCACCTCCGGACTTCTGTGTTTTTGTGATGCTGCAGAGGAATCCCAGCAGGGGAATCCCAGTAGCGTAAAAACAGGCGCTTCTCTGGCAACGGAAGTCTGGAGGTGGGGTTTCCCAGCGAGGGGAGCCTCAGGGAAATCGCAGCATCGCAAAAACACAGAGGTCCAGAGGTGGGGTTTCGAGAACTTCGGTGTTTTTGCGATGCTGCGATTTCACTGATGCTCCCTTCACTGGGAAACCCCACCTCCGGACTTCCGTTGCCAGCAAAGTGCTCGTTTTTGTGATGCTGGGATTCCCCTGCAGCATCTCAAAAACACAGAAGTCCAGAGGTGGGGTTTCCCATGGAGGGGAGCCTCAAGGGAATCCCAGCAGTGCAAAAACGGGCGCTTTGGCTGGCAAAAGGGGTGAATTTTGGGCTTGCACGCATTAATCGCTTTCCCATTGATTCCTAGGGGAAACATTGTTTCACCTTACAAACTTTTCACCTTAAGAACCTTGTCCCAGAACCAATTAAGTTTGTAAGACAAGGCATCACTGTATACTGCTTCACAGTGTTTTACAGTCCTCTATGAGTGGTTTACAGAGTCAGCATATTGTTCCCAACAATCTGGATTCTCATTTTTACCTACCTCAGAAGAATGTAAAATTGAACCAGCCTTGAGACTGGTGAGATTTGAACTACCAAATTGCAGGTAGCTGGCAGTCAGCAGACATAGTCTACAGTAGAGCATTCAAACTACTGTGCCACCACGAAATGGGATGGGATGGGACGAGATGGAACGGAACAGAACAGAATAGGATAATCATTTTTTTCCTCTTGTGACATAAAATAAAATGCAGCAGGTTTTGTAGGTTTTAGTGAATTGTAGAAGACAGCTAAAAAGCAGAACTGTTCAACGATTAATAATAGTCATAGTGCCTGAACAGTTTCCTATATTAAACTATATTAAGGTTCTAAATATTTAAATTATAGAAGCAGTTTGATCAAGATCATCTAAATTTCAGGAATTCTAATCAACACCTAAGTAAGCATTTGGATTTACACTCAGACTTAGTTAAGCTGCTCTGCTTAATTAAGTTGCACACTGAACTGCAAAATAACAACCAACAAGATTCTTTTCAAAACCAGCCTCTTTGGTTGGCACATTGAGGCAGTTGCTAATAGCTCTCTGGCTCAAAAGGCCCATGCTCACCCAGCAATCTCTGTCAAGCTGATCCTACAAGTGGCAGCAATAATTCTAAATCAAAGCAGAAAAAAAATAGTGCTCAGCATCACTCTGTTTTATATTGCCTTGCCAACATCTCGTATATTCTCAAGGAATTGCCCATTGACATTAGACATATATTTTGGGTGATATAGGAGTATTGCTGGTCTGTGCAATGGAGAATGGGGCTAAGCATTGACTTGGCTCCTACTCCCATGCAGAATTACTTCCACTTAGCTGACCGAAGCTGATCCTTCCCCTTCAAACTCACAAATCTTTCAGAATGGGTCCAAATGGTGCTTTACTTTATTCCCTCCTGGTGATCACTATCCAAGATTGTGAAAACAGATAGCGAAACCAAAACCTAATTAATTGCTCAATAAGAACATCTGCTTTCTCTTGACCAACCTTGTCAGTTTGATGATTTCAGCAATGCAGGTCATTTCTATGGTGTAGTCAGCAATGAGCTGCCAAAATTTTTACTGCCACACTGTGGCCATGGCTTATTTTGTGGGTGATGCTTGATGGTCATGTGACTGGGTAGGAATGGCTTGCCAGTCATGTGATCAGGTTGGAGTGGCTTGACAATGGATTACCGTAAATAGCTGTTAATCCGGACCAGTTACTGAGCACCCAAAATGCAATCACCTGGCTGTGGAGAGACTCTCCGTCACAACTTTCAGTCATAGATACCTTTCAGAGGGCTTGTGATGACACAGGTCATGACTTATATATAACAAAGGCAGCTGGCAATTCAAACCACCCCCTTTATTGCTCCAAATTTCCACAACACTCCCACATTTCTGGAAAGTCCTACAGAGAGAGAGAGAGAGAGAGAGAGACCCCTCAAGCAGCTTCGAGGAAGCAAGGTAGCACAGCAAGTAATCCAGAAATCCAGAAAGAATGCAAGGAATCCAGGAAAGTTCAAACATCGGCACTCAATACTCTAGGAATTCAGTGTTTGTTCCCAACAAATGCCCCTTGCCACAGCATCTCCTTAAGACTCAATCCCCAGGTGTGCCTTGTGAAGAGAGGCAGGGCGCTCTGTCTTTCATGATCACTACTTAGCCTCTTTTTGTCATCCTGCCCCATATTCCTCCCTGCCTACAGGCTGAAAGTCCTGGTCTGACTGGGCCTGCTCCTCCCAGTTTCTTCCCAAGGCACTCAAGCTGCCCACTCAATCTCTGTCAGCTCCTGTTCTGGCTCCTCCACAGATTTAAAGTCTGATGGGGGCATGACTTTGAACACTTGCTAAATGACTAGTTTGTAAATCAAGGATTACCTGTAGAGTTGAAAAAATACTACCTCTCACAAACTAATGATAGATTATTAAATTTATATACTATTAAATAATATGCCTTACTTGGTAACTGCACCTATACAATGTATGTGTATAAATAAATCATACACTTATATAACTGGTATTATGAACATTCAAAATATCCCATAAATTAGAATGTCAGCTGTACGGTACTAATGTTATGTAGAATTATATGACATCATATAGATTTCCCAAAATATGGAGGTCAAGAGAAAAACTTGTATTTTCTGTGTTTTGCGTTGTTTACATGCTGGGGAGAGTGTATATTTTTAGAACCCTTTGCCAATTTAAAGTAGATTTGATATTTTATAAACAGAAAGTTAATGGCTGCATTTCTCATAACATTATACTAAGCGCCATATATTAAAATTAGAGGTAGAGTGCAATTTGTAAATGCAAAGTGTGTTTGGCTGGAGTTTTCAGCTCTACAAAATCATGCTAACGATAATTTCAGTTATCTCCTTAGATGCTTTGCAAATCAGATAGCGACAGTTCCTATCATAATTCATCAATATGTTGTCATTCTCCCTCTGTCCCTGTTTCAAAGCATAGTGTATCTGGCATCCCTCACTTTCATAGGGGGACTGAAAACTGTTTTGTACCCTAGGAAAAGTGTTCCCCAAATATCAGTGTATTACAAGATATCATCCTACTGCAGGAAGAGAAACATAATTTGGGTTGCCAGGAATGGGGGTTATAGGCCAAGTGTCAGAACCTAGTATAATTCAGCTCAGAAAAAAATATCCATGAAGACCTGGGAAGAACTATAGATTATGTTGCACATCTGGATTAAAATTAAAATACATCTGAGATCATGGTCTGCTTTCAGTATTTTGAAAGAACTGTAGAGTACTTTATTCTGCCTCTTTTGAACTGCTTGAAGTACAGGATCATAGGCCAAGATGCTACATTTGCTCTGTAGCAATTTTTCCCAACTCGAAAAGCTTTAGATTTTTTCTCTTTTCCTGACCTAGCAGAGCAACAATTTCTTAGTTTCTAAATTTATTTCCTTTCTTCTAACCTAAGTGGATAACTGCCCACTTCATGGTAATTTCAGTTCAGTTGACAGGAAAGCAGGAAAGGATCCATCAGCAACAAAAAATGTGAACAGGTCAACCCAGAAGAAGGAGACTTTTCCCGCTTCCTTTTGTGGGAATGGGAACACCCCTTGAGACAGATTTTTAGATTGCTCAGGCAAACATTACCTGTCTTCATCAGGGCAAGTAACACTTTATTTTAAATACTGTATTCATTAATTTGTGACTAAGGGGAACAAGGGGAGGGATGTTAATGTTGGATTTCCTCTCTATTTGTAATTACATTATACAGTATATAAAAACTTGGTTTAGAAATGTACAAATTCTCGATCAGTCCCAATTAATATGCATAAATTCTTGTTATTATTTATCTACATCAACCTCTTTACACATATTAGTCCTAACACATACAGCGCAGTACATAATGACTGATTTTTACAGACGGAGAGACAGTTTGGTTAAGATACCTGGCTAGAAACCAGGAAAGTTGAGTTCCAGTACTACTTTGACATAAAGCCAGAGAACTGCCGATTGGGCCAGTCCTTCTTTCCTAGCCCCAGGAAGCAGGCAATGGCTATGCAGGTCTGAAAGCTTGCCAAGGGTCTAGTCAGCAGTTGACAGGAGTCAACAATGACTCAATTGCACAGACACAAAAATAGAATTTACAGATGAATGTTCTGAAATATTACTTAGGATTTGTTTTTTTTTAAAGCAATGCCACTTGTAATGAAACTCAATATTATAAATGTGGGAACATAACCAGTATGTTAACTAACATGTGCTCAGTTGTACATTTGGTGAAATGCATAAAAACTCCTAAGGACTGACTATGAGATGCCCAAATTCATTTTACTAGTAACATAAGGTAGGTTGGAGCCATGAAACTCTACTTCATTAATTTTCTGTACCAACTGTCTCTTACTGTCTCAATTCACATAATCAGCAGGCCATTAAAAATTCTCCTCTTCTCATTCTGGATTGGAAGATATTTATGGATGTATAATACTATTGATGAAGATACTGCCTTGTTTTTGAAATTATGACTTTAGGCACATTTGAAAATATTTGTGATTAATAGCTTTTTAAATACATTTTTGAGGTGATATAATTGACAAAATGTTGTTTCTGACAACTCATGACCAGACAGCTAGAGCAGGTTTAGCCAATAAGCTGAATCTACCATCTGGAGCCCGGAGCCATTGTTTAAGGGTCCTATAACACAGTTATTGTACACAACTATATAATTGAAACCTTTTATTTTAAATTACTGGCCTATAGAATTCAGAAGAGAGCAACTTAGAATTGCTTCAAACTTGAAGGTCAACAAAAGACTACACCTATGCTTGAATTTAAATTATCTCTTGTGAAAGTAGAAGGTATTTTTGTCTCCAGTTTTGATGATCCTTCCCACACCTTCCAAACTTATCCCATGTCTTTCCAGAAAGTTCCTATCTCCTTTTGAGGTTAGGGCTCCACAGTGAGGGAGGATGGAAGAGCAGTTCATAATGTTAAATATAGTCCCCTTAGATTTCTTTGGATCCATACTTTTTTTTTTGGTAATAGAAATCTAGTCAAGTGGTATGTGCCATACCTTTGAGAGTAGAATTAAAAGGTATATCCTTCTTCATTTAAACTTTTTATTCAAAATAGATATTCCGTTTTCTTGCACATACAAAATAGAGTGGTGGCCGCAGTTGAATATTAATTCGCATTTCTCTGAAAGGGATTTTTAAAATCTTTCTAGTCAAATTCAGAGATAGTTGTATTGCACTTTTATCAACATGGAACAGTAGGGTCACTCGCCACTCCTGAAGTTATACATTTTGAAAACAACTTCACCCTGCTGTTGGTATCCAGCTGAGACAATGGCCAATAAATCACGGCATGTTACCCAACAGTGAAGTTAACAGACATTCATTATGGAAGTTAACACACAGGAGTCCTCATAATAATGATAATATTGCATTTTATAGTATGCAATAGAAGTAATGATAAATGATAGGTTGCCATTATGGGAATAGGTTGTATCATATCTCAGGCACATTTAACCCTCCCTTCTCTTCTGCATGATTAGGTTAAATTGGTTATAGTGAAACTTTTGCTCCAAAGGGAAAAATAAACCCTAGGATGTGATCTTACAAAAAGATGTATTTGCTTTCACTCTTTATTATCCACAGCTCATTATTAAAACAATATGTGATTAATTTTAAATATGGTTTGTTGACATAAACTAACTTTAAACTTAGATACAGAAAGTTTTACAACTTCTAACAATGTTTTTTGCTTTTTATATAAAAAAGGGAAGTTATAAGCAAACCCTCTGAAATTATATACTTCAGATAATTCAAAAATTATACATGTTTCATTTAATATGCATATGTACTATTCTAAGAATATTGCTTAAAGTCTGCTTCTGCATGAACCAAATACCTCTTCTAGCCACAAAATGTTGCTCACTCATAAATCCAATTTTTGCTCTACAATGTGCCATTTTAGATTTAAATCAGAAGTTCCAGCAATCTGAGATACATTAATGGAGATGTCTACAGGCTTACTGATGACCACAGACACCACACTACCAACCTCCAAAATTCCTCACCTAAGACAATTGTACAATCAGCAATAATACCAATTGATGAGATCAATCACAGAGGCACTAATAAAGGCATAATAAGGTATTTCTAAGGATTTTATTGTATGGATGTGGATACATCCACTCGACATATAAGCTCCATCAGTTTGATCCTGCACTCTTTCTAGGCAACCAAAACTGGATGCGGTATTCCAAGTGTGGACTTACCAAGGAATCATAAAGAGGTATTAACATGTCATGTGATCTTGAGTCTACCCCTCTGTTAATAAGGAATGTGTTGGCTTTATTGGCAGCTGCAGCACACTGCTGGCTCATATTTCAGTGATTATCCATTACTGGACTCCAAGTTCCCATTCTCAGTTACTACCAGGTGCCACCTATTTTATATCTGTGTATTTATTTTTTCTTACCCAGGTTTTCTTGGATAATGCTTACTTTGACATTGTAGGCAGATGAAGAAAAACAATAAGATCGGAGAGCATCAGGTTACAAACCAAGAAAATGTGAGTTCTAGTCCCACCTTAGGCACAAAACCAACCTGGGACCACTCACTGTACTCTAGCTCTAGGAAGCAGGCAAGAGCAAACCAGTTTTAAAAAACCTTGATAAGAAAACACCAAGCCTGGGCCGAGGCATTTCCAAGAATCAGGCAAAGATGAACAGAAGGGGAAAAAAACCTCTAATATTATAAAGAGCAACATTAATCCTCTTTCCAAAGGTATGTTATTTCAGATTTGCTTCATTATTAAAAAGAGAACAAAATATAATCAATGTCCAAGGTTTGATAATACAGTGGTACCTCGAGATACGAGTTTAATTCGTTCCGGACCTGGGCTCTTAAGTCGAGCAGCTCTTATCTCGAACGACTTTTCCCCATAGGAATTAATGTAAATAATTTTAATTGGTTCCAGCCCTCAAAAAACTCACAAAGTTAGTCTAAATTATGCAGAAAGACATGTTTTTAATGAAGAAATGTACATGTACATATAAATGAATAATGAAGTTTCTTTCACTTAACTTGTAAACTTTCTTAAACTTTTAAATTTACATATGTTCAACTTCTCTGCCACCCAATCCTGTAGGACAGAGGTCCCCAACCCTTTTTGCACCAGGGACCGGCTTTAAGCGATCAAGAGAGGAATGGGTGAATGAATGGACGGAGGGTGGGAAGGAAGGAAGGAAGGAAAGAGGGAAGGGACAGGAACAGAGGAAGGAAGCAAGGAAACTTATGAAAGGGGAGAGTAAGAGAGGAATGAGTGAAGGGAGGGAGGGAGGGAAGAATGTGGGAAGGAGAAAGAAAAGAAGAAATAGAGGAAGGGAAGGTAAAAGAGAGAAAGAAAAAGAGCAAGAAAGAAAGAAAGAAAGAAAGAAAGAAAGAAAGAAAGAAAGGGGGAAGGGACAGGAACAGAGGAAGGAAGCAAGGAAACTTATGAAAGGGGAGAGTAAGAGAGGAATGAGTGAAGGGAGGGAGGGAAGAAGGTGGGAAGGAGAAAGAAAAGAAGAAATAGAGGAAGGGAAGGTAAAAGAGAGAAAGAAAAAGAGCAAGAAAGAAAGCTGCAAGCACCCCCCCGAGCCCCCCAGGCCGGCTGCAACCTTTTAAAACACGTGCACCGCTTCGCAGCTGTCTCCTGAAGCCGAACGCGGAAGTTAGCGTTTGGCTTCAGGAGACAGCTCCTTGGCGCTTGTATCTCGAATTTGGGCTTGTAAGTAGAACAAAAATATCTCTCCCCTCCCAGCTCTTATCTCGAGTTGCTCTTAAGTAGAGCAGCTCTTATGTCGGGGTTCCACTGTAACAGTTATTATTCAGTAACATAATTCTCTTTAGTCATGTAATGTGTAGCTGAAATATATTTTCCATGAATTGGATTTCTTATCGCAAAAGTACTTAGTATCTTTTAAGTTTTTATATCAATTGAATTGTTACTTTCAAGGCTTCAGTAAAAGTTTTTTCCTATTATTGATCTAGTTTCATATGATTTCTCTAAAAAATAATCTTATTGACAATGAAATTGCATGCACATTATCTTCCATCAGCAGGTAATGGTTGTTGATAGTTGTTAATTATTCTAATATCTACACATTTCACCGTTTATTTGTTTATTTATGTATTTTTATGAAGAAATGAAACAAAAGATACTGATACAGGTTAAATTAATACTGCAATAATAAAATATGCAGGTTTCCATCTAAAAGGGATTATCATTACCAACATAAAGTTATGCACTTGCTGTAGAAAGCAAAAAACCACATGCATGATCAGGTTAAATTGGTCAAAGTTAAATGCTCTATAATTATATTAATACAGTAAAAATCTGTTGTTATAACTCTTTAACTAAAAAGAAGTACCAGAGAACTGGATAACAAGCAACGACTTGTTGTAACTCCTATTTTAAATCTGCTAAATACACTCATTTTAAAATGAGAACTAATATAACAGGACTCAGCCAGAATATGGACACTGCAAATAAACTTCACAGCTGTCAGATAGTCATCTACAAGACTACTAATCAACAAAATATAACTTAAAGTAAATTAGAATCTTGAGAGAGATAAAAATAATGATAGAGGTCAATGCATACTTTTTATTGTTTAAGGCAGTATTGATCACTTATAAGAAAAGAAATCTGGTTCCAAAGGTGCTTTTTCAAGAGGCAACTAGACTTTCTTGCTTTCCTTCAAAGATGTTTTGCTTCTCACTTAAGAAACAGCTTCAGCTCTGACTGAATGGTGGGGAATGGAAGGATCTCCACAAACAAAGAAGTCTACACTTATATGACATTAACCCGTGTAAGGTAGTCTCTTCCTAGCTCATTGCGTTTCTGGGCAGGATGATCAAATGGATCTAAATAATTCTCAATCTAAGTACAGAATAACAGATTTGGAAGGACCTTGGAGGTCTTCAACTCTCTGCCGAAACAGGAAATCTATACCATTCCAGACAGTCGTTGTCCAGTCTCTTCTTAAAAACCTCCAGTGATGGTGCTCCTACAGATTCTGAAGGCAAGCAATTCCTATTGGTTAATTAATCTCAGAGTCAAGAAATTTATCCTTAATTGTAGGCTGGATCTCTCTTTGAGATGTCTTGTTGTGGTCTCGGGTGCAATGGAGAATAGATTCATTGCAACTAGATTTCATTATAGGTCATACTCCATTCTTCTAGACTGAAGCTTCTTGAGAGAAAGACAGCAGAAATGTGGCCCTACTGATGCTCTTGGATCTCCTAATGCTTTTTAATACCATTATTTATAAGTAGTGTTGGGCGAACTGAACTTGCAAACTTAAAAGTTCGGGTAAAGTTCGAGTTCAGGTTCGGGTTTGGCCGAACACCACGAAACGTCGCCGCCCGGAAGGAGAGTGGGGAATCCCATTGTGGGATTTGCCACCTCCTTTTGCTTGCAGCACCGCTGCGGCATACTTTTCTGTAAAAATAAAAGGAAGCAAAAAGAGGTGGGCAATTCCCTACCTCTTTGTTTATTTTTACAGAAAAGGATGCCGCAGCGGCTTGCTGCATGCAAAAGTTCGGGTTCAGGTTCGGGTTCAGGTTCGGGTTTGGCAAACTCCCCTGAACTTCATGGCAAAGTTTGGGTGAGTTCGCCGAACCCCAACTTCGTTGGGTTCCCCCAACACTATTTATAAGCAACACTTGCTAATAGCCTTTTCTTTCCAAACCGAGTCAGAGAATATTTTGAACTCTTGGAACTGTTTCTTTAAGATTGTTGTGGCCCACCAATGGCCTGTGCAGTTGGTAGCTGATTCAGACAGTGAGAAGGCTGGTGTGGTGATTTGCCATCAGCTTGTGCAGCTGGTACCAGAGTCTGACAGTGAAGAGGCTGGAGAAGACTTGGTACCAGAGGCAGAGATTCAGCCAGGGCATTCAGAACTTCCAGAGACTGCCATGATGGCAGAAGACGAAGAAGAGGAGGAGCCTGTCCTCAATGTGTATGGGTGCAAAGCTGCCAAAAGGCAGGAATGGCTCCTGAGGAGGTCTACTTGGGAGAAAGGCTTAGGGTTAATTGGCTACTCCCATAGCCTATTTAAGTGAGGAAAAGGACCGACCAATTTTCAGGAAACAACTTCATTCATTCCAATTGTCACTTTTGAATTCAAAATTCCTGTTCAGCTCAGGTTTGGAAGATGTTCAGTTTCCTGCAAATTGCTCCTGGACATTCTGCCAAAAATAGTAAGATTGTATGCTGTTATCAGACAACCACTTCATTGGACTTGTGTGGACTATTGCTGGCTGTTAAGAAGGTTAATTAACAGCTGTTGCTCTGAAAAGACTGCTTTATTATTTCATTGACTTTAAAATGATTGCTAAGACAATTAATTAGTAGTTTGTGAATATTAAACAAAATTTGCTCGGACGCTGTTCGTGCTGTGTTCCTTGGTCCAGCAGCTGGGTCTGAACACAGACTTTACAGGATTCTATTTTTTATTCAATTTTATGTGAATATTAGGTATGAAAATTCTGGGAAGTGTTACTTAATGGAAAGAGTACATAGATGTTAGATTCATTTACCAACTGTCCAAAGTTACAATGGTACTGAAAAAAAGTGACTTATGATCAGTCCTCACACTTAGAATACAGTAGTCCCTCGCTATACCACGCTTCACCTACTACGGCTTCACTTCATCGCGGGTTTCTGAGGAAGTCGATCGGCAGATTTAAACAGCCCGCCGAACTCGATCGGCAGGGTTTTTTTTAAAAAAAATATCTAAAATTTAAATACTGTATCTAAAATAAACACTGTGTGGGAAGGGTTTATAAACACTTAAACAATGAAAACTTACCAAACAATTACAATATAAATACTTAAATAAGTACTATCAGTCGATAAATTCCCCATCGCGGATTTCACCTATCGCAGCCAGGTCTGGAACGTAACACCAGCGATAGGTGAGGGACTACTGTATTGCAATTTCCCTGCAGTTAGGGGGATGGCAATTCAGGCATTTGGTGACTACCACATGTCTCTTCCCAGCCAGCTTCTGCTAAGCAAAGCCAGATTCATTTAATTGGGCATGGTCATGTGATGCCTCCCTTAATGACTGCATCCTTTGGTGAAAGAAGTTCCAATCCCAACTGTGGTCATCAACAGAAGACTACCTTCTGTAAGTCCTCGGAGAAGAGCGGCATACAAATCTAATAAATAAATAAATAAATGTTCAATTGTGGGGAAAAACCAGATGAGAGGAAACAAGCAGACACAATCTGGAGAAGTAAAGGTAGTCTTGGTTTGTAGTTTCTTGACAAATGGTTTTTAACCTGGTCTCAGATCATGCTACTCAAAAGGATCAGATTTTAATATAAGACTATTTACTGATAAATAACAAAAATTATATAGTTATATCAGGGTGGGTTCTGGTTTCTCTCGCTGCTTGTTCACTCAGGGGCACACCGTGTGGATGCATGCATGTGCTTCATGCACACACCGTATTTTTAAAAAGGTTCTGTCCATGCGCAGAAGCTAAAAACAAGATGGCGATATCATAGGCATCGCTTGCTCAGGGATACAGCAGGCCTGGGTTGCTGCCAGTTCTAATGACCCAGGCCGCCACATTACTATCAGCTCTTTAGAACTGGTCCAAACTGGGAGGAACCCATCTCTGATTAATATTCACCTTTTTTTGGGAGGGGGGGGTTGTCAAGATGATACACATGACATCTTTTATAATTTTAATCCCACAACAATCATCTTTTGAGTTGAAAAACTAAATCATAACATTACACTGTCAAATGATTTCTGTAGTTCCAACGGTATTTTATTACATTTAGCTCATAAACCTGCTGTTACCTTTTCCTTAGAGGAGATCATTCTTTCTGAAGTACTCAACCTCATTAACACCTAGCCTTGCCTACTTTGATATGTTGTACACGAGGCTGCTTTCACATATGATTCAGTAATGAAAAATTGGCTTCATTATTATTAACTGAAGCTGGATATCTTAAAACACCTTACAGCTGTACTCTGACTTATGAATTGGCTGCCAGTCCTTTGCTGGGCCCAGTTTAAATTGTTAGCTTTCTAGGAAGATGATAGACATTCATTCAGTTAAAAAATAAAAAAACAACAACACCTTTTCCTCCTGCCTGAAGTCCTCATATCAATTCTGGGCTTTCTCAGCTTCTACTCTTTTGACTTCTTCTCAGTTAGACCAAATTTGTCTCTAGTGGACAAAGCCCAGAAGTTGGTTTTGAACTCTGAGAAGTGCTGTCCTCCTTAAAATAACAAAAAATAAATAAATAAATATTATTTACAGAAATGGCTGTGTATATGTGTGTAGGAGGTTGAAAAATAAGTGTTTTCCTGAGGCGAGAGACAGTAAGCATGAAGTCAACACTCTCACAATGATAGATGATAGAATTATTTTCCTGTCAGTTGCCGTGACAGTCCTTTAACACCACAATTTGCAGTTCAGCTTCCTTGAAAGTGACGCAGCGCCATGTAAGTAAGATCAAGGTGACAACTAGCTCTTTTATGCTACAGAGTGGTCATTATTTAGGGAATATGTTGCTCCTTTTGTGCTATTTCTTTCTTTATTTCCTGCAGGGAACATCAGCGCTCTCGCGCTCTCTCACACACATGTACACAATATCTCAGTCTACCTCGGCAGAACAATTTAAAAAAAACAAAACAAAACAAAACAAAACAAAACAGAGGAGGGTTAATTCTTTGCCCCAAATTTCAAAGTGCAGTGCTGCATTATTAGGATGCTTGGTACTACAAAGAAAATACTGACTCAGCTGGTGAATCCAACTGGATTTCTTGTTCATTATTTAAAGACCCGCCAACAAGGACATTCTGTTCAATAGCCCTCTAACCAGAGAGCTGCCCACACTGTGTAAATTCTCTCCTCATGGTTCTTTAAGTAAGGTTAAGCACATTTAAGATTACATGGTGAGCTATTTTTACATAAAGTTAGTAATACCGGTTTGTTAGCTGTGGCAATTTCACACAGAAAGCCTTTTGTTGGAAACTGAATTTCTCATGTAATAATTAGCAGTGGAATATTACCCCAAAACAGGTGTCTGTAGCCTGTCAAAGTCAGAACAGGTGATTTAGAATTAGCGTATTAAAAGAACTGTGAATTAGCGAAGCAAAAACGTGTTAATTTCTTGTTCCATCTGTTAATATGAATCCACTGCCAAATATTTTACTTTGTAGTACTGTGTGCTGAGATTGGCAAGAACATACACTATAAAAAAAGTTTAAAGGCCTGAATGTTTAAAAATCATGACATACGTTACTGCAAAAATAACTTCTACATTTTGAAAAGGGATGTATTTATTTTTTTCTTTTGTGTCTTTGGAAACTTCGACGTATAGTTCACCATACATTAAATACAGCTAAAGTATCATGGACCAGACTGAGACATTATTTTAGAATTTCAGCACTGAAAAGAAGAGTGTTCTTAATTAAAAATTAAAGTAAAAGAATAATTCCCAAATCTAAGAGAGATATAGAATCTCAAAGAATAAGCATTATAAAAGGATACTTATTAGATCCAAAGGAAACTTCCACAGGAGAGGCAGTGTACCAAAGATTAACATTAAATTATGGAAAGTAATCATAACCATAACAATAGTTTATGGGTTCTAGAAGTACTTAGAATTGTTGCAGCTTGATTTTATTATAAAGGGATTGTTTTAAAAGGTTCTTAAAAGATGTGTTCTATCTTCTTACAAGGTAAAAATAAATACATCCTTTTTCAAAATGTAGAAGGTTTTTTTGTGGTAACACTGTAGTTTTACAAAGTAAAGATAAATACAATGCCAATCCTAAGAATAAGGACTGGTTCTTATAAAAGTGTATTGGATCACATTAAGTAAGCAACAGTTTGAATTTCTCATATCCACGAGGGCTTAATTAGACTGAAAGAGTATAATAAAACATTTCCTGAACATCTATTTTATCTGTATGTGTTACATGTTCATATATTGTGCATATTATATATTAGTTTAGCGTGCATATCTGCAGTTTGTCTAATAGTGCAACCTATGATTTCAACAAGATGTTCCAAAGTGCCCCCTCATATATATAATTTTTAAAGTAGAAGAACACCAAGGAATCCATAAGAATTTCTGCAAAATGTCTTCTAATTTCTCTTCTCTTCTGAAATATTTTATAAATCAAATGGAATAAAACTGGTAGGAAAAAGAGATTGGAAACATCTCTCTACCCAGCACTAGCTTACATCCAGGCAGACCTCAGCTTATGACCAAAACTGAGACCAAAATTTCTGTTGCTCAGCAAGATATTGATAAGTGAGTCGTGCTCAATTTTGCACTCTCTTTTTTTTGCCATGGTTGTTAAGCAATTTTCTATGGTTGTTAAGTGAATTGTGTGGTCATTAAATGAATCCAGCTATCCACTGATTTTGCTTTTGGGAAACCAGCTTAAAAAGTCACAAAACGGCGACTATTTGAAATGCTGAATTTGTTTTACCGACAAAAAAGTAAAGAGAGACTAGTATGGATCTATTTCAAGCTATTTATCTCTTGTCAGCTAACCATACCCTTCTGGGATTCCAACCCAGGCTACTTGCATATTAGGTAGAGGTGGAAGCAATATGCTCCATCCCATAATTGGGTAGAGCAGGTTGCCCTGATTTTTTTTTTTAAAAACACTTATTTGGAATGCTGCAACTGTCATAAATACATGCCGGTTGCCACAAGTGCCCAAAGTTTGGTTATGGGTTTATGGGCTGCTACTACATTTTCAAGTGCGAGAACTGGCCCCAAATCACTTTTTTAAATGCTATTGTAAATTCAGCAGTCGCTAAAGGAAAAGTTGTAAATAGAAGACTATCACTAACATTGAAAGTCTATATATTAGTAGGAAAGACAAAGGCTGCTACTAACCACAAGTTCAGGAAAAAGCATTAAGCACTGTAAAAGCACAGAACTATCATTGCAGTGATGTTGAATAAATACAGAGATATTTATTTATTTGTTCGACTTCTATGCCACCCAATCCCGAAGGACTCAGGGCGGAGTCTGAAAACTTTAAGCTGACAGCATTATGAATAGCCCCCTTGGGGGAGGTTCAGTTCAATCTAGAAAGCTGTTTATAAATGATACAAGAATATTTTAAATATTGACAAATATTAACTTCTCGGGTACAAAACATTTATAATTACTGGCAACCTTTCGATAGGAAAACTTATTCTGAAAACTTTAGGCTGACAGCATTATGAATAAGCACCTTTTGTACCGTAGCCACAAAGCAGCGAAATGAATACCTTTGATAGCCACATCTAGCAAAGAGAAAGGAAGGTAAAATGGACTATAAAAACTGGATCCATCTGTTCTCTCTTGTTCTACCTATCGGATCCATCTGTTCTATCTTAATTTCCATCACCTATTTCTTCCCTTCTGTCAAGTGCATTTACTTTTTAAAGGAAATCTATTCCATTACTGTTGTATTTTGAAATGAAGAACCCTACAGCAGTTATATTATTAGAAATGGAATTTAAACTTGCAAAACAGTTTGCTAAAGTGTAGCTTAGATTGATTCAATTCCTAATGTGGGTACCAGAAAAAGTAAATTTAAATGTGTTTTTTTTTAAATAAATCTATTTCATCAGAAGTTATGTCCTTAAACTAGAGTTCTGCAAAGTGGTTTCTATTGATTCTCAAGGATTAGTGGGGCTGTCCAAGGAGTCGTTAATATTATAGGTAGATCTTGAGTTATGACTACAACAGAGACCAGAATCTAGGTTGTGATTTCAAATGGAGTTTGAATAAATGAAATCTTCACTACTTTGATTCTTGGAGTAGCTACATCAAAGGAAGACTTGTTATCTGTTTATACTGGCCTCTATTTCTAACTTCACAATCTTGAGAGAAGAACTATTGTTTCAAACATTGGGCTTTATATGAACCAAATAATAGCAATAACAATAGCCCTTAGACTTATATGCAGCTTCATAATGCTTTACAGCTTTCTCTGAGTGGTTTACAATTGTGTCGGATGTGGAATAACACACGGACATGAAAGCTGGGTAATAAGAGTCACTTTATTAAATAAAAACATAGAGACCTGTAGAGGTCATTAAATGGGCCGGAAGTTCCTGTGTATAACATGCTTGGGCAACTAAATAGGTGTAACTCCTTGCCTGGGCAGTGTGAGGCTATCTTTAGCCTATGCCCAGCCCTGTAAGCCATGACTCAAGCGTGTGGGAGGGCTCACCCCTCCATGACTCGGAACCAGAAATGACGTAAGTGAGCCCCAGAGGCACCCCCTCTCCATCACCCTGGTCGTGTAGACAGCTTGAATTGTGGAAACGGGCAGCCTATCATCTTCCAAAATATGCCCAATGGAGAACACAAAGTTGCTACTGTTGCTCTTTTCCACCCTGTTACGGCCAAACAGTGACCGAGAAGAAATTAGTCAATTGCTACATGCCAACCAATTTAACCCCAGACACACCACATAATCAAAATTCACTTCTCCATCCTCCAGGGTGGAGTAGGCAAAAAACAATCTAGACTCAATTGTGCTGTGTTTGCAAAAATCCCTACTCGGCCCCCAGATGGGCGACCCTTTAAGCACCCTAGATTGAGCAGAGGGTGGGTGGGTGTCTGCTCTTGCTTGCAGCCAGGCAGCAAGAGGGGGAGAGTTGAGTGGCTTGTAAGCCTTTAAAAAGGCCACTTGCTCCCCCCACTTCTCTTCCAGCCACATGGTGTCATGCGGAGGATGCTGGGAGGTCTTGCACTGCTGCGCGAGACCTCCAGCCAACCAGGAAGTCGGTGCCATGCTAATCCAGCCCCGACGCAAATGTCGGCCGGGAGCTAAGGGCAGCCGGCCTCTCAAATGTCAGTATTTCGCCCCCAACTATCTGGGTTCTCATTTTTTAAAAAAAATAAACTTTATTAATTTTTCATAAAAATTGACAAACATACATTCAAATATTTAACATAAAGTAGGGGTTACAATTCCCCTCTTGTCATAGAAGTCAATTTTTTTTACAGAAAAAGAATACATTGTTAATGCCTTAAGTCAACATATTAATTCAAATGAAAAGAAGAATTTTGCTCAAACCTTACAATAAACAAATTTCATTTCAGGGGGAAAAAAAAGAGGAAAAAAAATCATTTTAGTATGTTTATAATTCTCACATGACTTTTACATTTTGTTTTTCTTCTTATTTATCCATATATACACCTTATTCCAAATCATATAAAATTCTGATTCCTCCTGGGTTCTCATTTCACCGACCTCAGAAGGATGGAAGGTCAAGTCAACCTTCAGTTGGTCAGCCCTTAGTCATATATTTGCTATGGTAAGTGCTTTGGATTTGTTTATATTTAATGTATCCTTCTGAATTAATTTGCAAGATACATTTTGTTTTGTTTTCTGTTTATAGGCAGAAATATAAGAGTGAGTTCAAATAATGCAATATTTTGCCAGATTACTATTAAAAGGCTGCAACTATCCTACCTAAACACAGATCACTTGCCATTTAGAGGTTGTTTGGTCCGATAACTCCTAATTTAAAACTGACCAATCTGAATAAATCCAGAATCTGTATCCTTCTTGATCCTAGAGTTCGTTCAATCTCAGTCTGTGAATATTGCGCTCAAATGCTAGAAATTGTAACATTTCCAAGTCTAGCAAGACATGTCTGTCCATGCAAATGCTATCTTTACTGACTTCATATATTTAAATGTAAATTCTTCTTAGCTTTTACATATTGACAAGAATAATAGCTAAAGTAATTTTTCATAATAATGAACAATTTGTGGAAATAAAGTAGATTGTATGTCTTGTTTATCTCACATTCCCTGGCTTAACGATGGGTTATGCAAATTCAATTCATATTTATGCCTGCAAAGATTTGCTAAAGGAAAGCAAGAGTTAAACTGGTATTTTCACTGCTTGACCCTATTATATCAACATCCTGACTCTTTTTCCTTCACTGACAAATGGCATAAGTTATAGCCCTAAGAATTACCTATTGGAAACATTGATTGTTCTCCACGTTTGGACAGAAGCATAGTTAGGCTGTTGACATCTTTTGCACATTTAAAATAAATTGGTCACATTCTTTCTCAGGGAGTGGGCCCCACTGTCTATATTTATAAAAGACAGCCTGCCAACATTTTTAACTTTCTGGTGATAAAGTTTCTTTTTTAATGCTTGATAATTCAGTGTAAATGTCAGATTAGACTTTAAAATAGAACATATATATTTGTTCATAATGTTTAGGAAATACAATGTCATTATGCCATTATCAGCAGTAAAATACATCTAATCTTGATATAGCATCACCTTTTACAAATGTTTGTGTGGCAGGGGAAAATCTAGCGAAAGCATTTTATGTACTTTTAAAATATACAATACATTAAAGGTTTGGTGACTTATCTGAAAAGACGTGCTTTTGGCCCATAAATAAACGAGGAAAGAGAAGAAGTTGTCAGAAAGCAAATGAAGTATGTAAATGAAATCTAAGGTGAGGGAGTACCACTTCTTTGTATAAATAACTCAGTTAACATTTTTTTATGAATATATACAGCTACTTTGCTTCAGAAAAACCAAATTCATTGCTTTTTTTAAAAAAAAAGAATGGATTAGAACAATTTATTTTATAAGATTTGGACAGACAGCATAAGAAATGAAATGGTTATCTATGGAAAATAAATATAATTATTCAAGCAACATCTATTTTATGTTCATAATATGATCCACCTCATTGAAATTCCCTTTGAATGGAGTACTGCTAAGGAATCAAGAACAAGATTTCATAGGCAATGATTGCCAATCTTATAATAACCTTATGGCATGGTACAATTATTTAAAATTGACTAGACTATTTCTATAGTGCAACAGTTGCACTAAGAATGATGTCATGTTGTAATAGATTAAACTACCTAGGGAAAATAGCAACATTCCAATATTTCAGGACCTCTAAATAATATTCAATAATATAGGAATATTATCCCAATACTTAAGAGGCTCCTACAAAGAGGAGAATCTATTCTCCAAAATATCTGAAGGCAATGTTAAAGAGTGTGTTATCTTGAGTTAACAAAGCTATGTACAGAGGAAAGGTGGGATTCCAGCAGATATCCAGGAGATATGAGTAATTATTCAGTCATACAAAACAGGTACAATGAAGTGTATAAAATAGTGTTTACTTTTAGCACAGTCAAATTAAACAATCCAGCCATACACATTCAACTCAGTCAATATCTCTCAATACAACAATAATATTACAAGCCTGTCTTTGTCTTACATATCAGACATACATTACCACTTACAAATATTTCAAACTAACACAGAGGTTACTACATCAGTCACAATGAATCAGCAGAAAGAACAAAAAGAGCAGAGAGAGAGAATCATGCTTTCTGGCTGCCTCTTATGGTAATTTGCAACACTACCTCTTAAAACTTTAGTATTTCAATACACACAAACATTCATTGTTAGCTTGTTTATATATTGCAGACCCAACTGTTTTGTACAGCGTACTAACAGGCAGGACAAGAAAGAAAGAATGAAAACTAATCAAGGAGAGAAGCAACCCTAGAACTAAGGAGAAATTTCCTAACAGTGAGAATAATTAATCAGTGGACTGGCTTGCCTTCAGAAGTTGTGGGTACTCCATCACTGGAGGCTTTCAAAAACCAGTTGTCTGAAATGAATATAGAGATGATTGTTTTTCAAAATTACTAATAGATATGTGGAGGGTTATTTTTAAAAAATTAGCAAGCCAAATAGAAACCAATATGGTGAAACAAAGGAAAGAGAAAATGCAAGCAATAATTCTGTAGTCTTCCTGCAATGCCCAAAATTTATAGCCAGACTACGATGGGTCTCCACTTGCATCTGTTACCTTACTTTAATACAGAGGTACAGTACCTATATTTGCTATCCCACTTCAAATTTAAATAAAAGTAAATGTTGACATCATCTCAAATGATTTGCCTGGTCATTCTTTAGAATCAATTACTATATCAATTGTAGATTATCTCATTGTAGTGACCACTGCCACATGCTAAGCTGTCTCCTAAGCAAGTTATTTACAGCTAGTCCTTGTTCGATGGCCACAATTGGGAACAGAATCTCAATCACTGAACAAAGTGGTCACTAAGTGAGATATCATGTGAGTTCTTCACTCAACAATCTCAACATTGGCATTCTTGGTTGTTGTTGTTAAATGATCTCATATGTTGTTAAGTGGATAAAGTCCCATGTTAAAAGGTAAAGAGTCTTGGAAGGGATGTAATGAGAGGTCCAGGGCATCCTGCACATGACTTTCTCTCTAGCCAGAACTAAACATCCTGTCTGCTGAAATACAAGCAGGATTTTCAGTCCCTCAATCTGGAGACACTTGCAGGCAGCATGTACTGGTCCTCCCCTACTCTGAAGCATCCTGTGCTCCTTATTTTATCATGCTGCCTCTCTGTTTTGGGGCTGCAAATCCTGCTTGGGTTTTGGGACAAATCTTATTTACCACTCCCTCTGGTTTCTGGAGGCTGGCTGAAAATACCCTGTACTATAAATGCTTCATGCTAAAATCATGCTTGGATTTCCTTCTACTACCTTGCTACCTCCTGACTCTCTGCACAATTATGGAGCTGCAGAAGTATTTTTTAACTCATATAAAAAGAGTGCATTAGTTTCTCCATTTGGCTATTCTGGTTTCCAATCTCTTTGCCTTTTATTTGTTTTATTTATTTTATTTATTAAATTTATATCCCATCCATTGTTGCTATCCATATCATCTATACCAGTGATGGTGAACTTATGGCACTGATGCCACAGGTGGCACGTGGAGGCATATCTGCTGGCACATGAGCTGTTGCCCTAGCTCAGCTGCAGCATGCATATGTGCCAGCTGATTTTTGGCTTGTGTGGAGGCTCTAGGAGGTCATTTTTGGCTTTGGGAGGACCTTCAGGAGGATGGGGAAGGGCATTTTTGCCCTCCCCAGGCTCCAGGGAAGATCCTGGAGCCTGGGGAGGGTGAAAAACCACCCTATGGGGCCCACCAGAAGTTGGGAAATGGGCTTTTTCTGGCCTCCAGAGGGCCTCCGGGGGGGCAAGGGAGGCCATTTTTGCCCTTCCCAGGCAATGAATTATTTGTGTGGGAATTTGCGCAGGCACGATAGTGAGTGCGCACATGCTTTTGGCTCCCAAGGGAAAAAAGGTTTGCCATCACTGATCTATACCATTCCTCTCTCTATCTATTCCGCATGGCATGACTTAACCAAGATTCAATGAGCTTATTTGAGGCTCAATCCTGACTCAAAATGACTAGGTTTATAGGATCACACAATTAAATTACCTAAATAAGCATGTTGTAAAAACGTCATACATGAATTGACTAAAAATAATATGAATTCTTAATTCAAGTAATAGTAGGCATATACAGTATCTGATAGATAAATCTTAATCTATATTACAAGTAAAATATACAACCGTACATAACCATATACAACCGTACATAACCAGATATAAGTATCCCTTTCTGGGCATTCATTTTTTGTTTTTCCAACTGAAGAAAAGAATTCACAAGAATAAAGTAGGAAAAGACACAAAAAAATGTCAAAATTTCAAATCAACAGTAATCTCAAGATTATGATAAAGCTAACAACATGTCCTATTTTGATGATACTTTTACATTTCTTTGATCCCTTTTCAACAGCATAGGAAACTGATCCTCAAAAAAACAAAACTACAGCAATCCAAATTTATCTGTTCATATAGGGTAGTCAAATAAATTAAGATTTAAAATATGAAAAGAAAGCAGGGTCTGAATAAAATAGCTTGTAGCTTCTGAAATAGCTGTCTGGCGGGAATTCATGGACCTGGACCAGAATATCTTCGGGACCGCCTTCTGCTGCACGAATCCCAGCGATCGGTTAGGTCCCACAGAGTTGGCCTTCTTCGGATCCTGTCGACTAAACAATGTCGTCTGGCGGGACCCAGGGGAAGAGCCTTCTCTGTGGTGGCTCCGACCCTCTGGAACCAGCTCCCACCTGAGATTAGGATTGCCCCCACCCTCCTTGCCTTTCGTAAACTCCTTAAAACCCACCTCTGCCGTCAGGCATGGGGGAATTGAAACATCTCCCCCTTGCCCATGTTGTTTTGGTGTTTGATTGTGTGCTTGTTTTTTATATATATTGGGGTTGCTTTTATGAACTTTTTAACTTAAAACTGTAATTAGATTGGTAAATATTAGATTTGTCATTATGTATTGTTTTTGTCACTGTTGTGAGCCGCCCCGAGTCTATGGAGAGGGGCGGCATATAAATTCAATAAATCTAATCTAATTCAATTTAGGTATCCCGAAAAATCTGGTATTTAATTATAACATATTTGGATGAGTCATCATATCGCAAAATTTTCTCTCCACCCCTCCCCATCTCTGTGTGTATTGCATCATGAATTATGACATCAATTGGCTCAGCCCAAGTAGAATAATCTTCAAGATTTACTTTTTTAATTATAAATTGAAATTAAAAAAAACCTGGGATTTTTGAGGTACATCATTTTTAGTAACTTAAGCGTGAAGTAAATTGTCAGGACTGAATATCCTCTTGACTATTGTTAACATTTAACTATAATTCAAAAGCAACATGTCCATAATTTCTTTGAATAGTGTGGTTTATTTTGATGTTAGTAATAAGTAAAAATTGCTATGGAAGAATGAAAGTGACTTGAACTGATCCAAAATTTTGACTGGATCCAAAATTGTTTTGTCTGAAAATTTCTCACTGCTCATTTGGTTCCCAGAACACATACTGTTGGAGGCGAGTAATTTTAGGAACAGAAAATAAAAATAGGAGCAACAAATGTTAGTGCATATCCAGGGATTCTCTTCTCCAGATAGCTTATAACACCTATGTATGCATAAACAAAATTTGAATTCCAACCTTAAGTGATGGGAGACATCTTACAGTAAATCAGTACAAAATCTATATACATAAATTTAAAAAAAAATAATTAAAAGCATCATGCATGCATCAACTGAAAATAATCCCAGCGACCGATTAGGTCTCACAGAGTGGGCCTTCTCCGGGTCCCGTCAACTAAACAATGTCGGTTGGCGGGCCCCAGGGGAAGAGCCTTCTCTGTGGCGGTCCCAACCCCCGACCCCCGACCCTCTGGAACCAACTCCCCCCGGAGATTAGAACTGTCCCTACTCTCCTTGCCTTTCGTAAGCTCCTTAAGACCCACCTTTGTTGTCAGGCATGGGGGAACTGAGACATCTCCCCCGGGCATATACAATTTATGAATGGTATGTCTGTATGTATGTTTGTTTAGAAAATGGGGTTTTTTAAAAATATTTTAAAACTGTAATTTAGATTTGTTGTAAATTGTTTCACTTTGTTGTGAGCCGCCCCGAGTCTGCGGAGAGGGGCGGCATACAAATCTAAATAATAAATAAATAAATAAAGTTTATATCTATAATAATAGTATTTTTTTTAATGGAGCGATAAAATTTGTAGCTGACACTAGCATTAAAATTTAATTGTGCCAATCTTCTGCTCATAAATTAGTGTCACTAAATTCAATATGATCCCCAAACAAACATATATAATATCACAGCTTAAGAAAGTAAAGTGTCTGGGGAAATAAAAAGATAGTCCTTTGATGACACAAAAGGTACAAGACAGGTAAAAGGTGAGGAACTAAAGTAAAAATATCTGGTAGTAACAAGGGTAGAAAGCAAAACAATTTAGAAAACTCTATGATCACTGTTATCCAGTGTTTGTTTGGATTTTTACACATGCCAAAATAATCAAGGTGAAAAGACAATCACCCAACAAGCTTACATTATGTTTCATCAGATACGGTCAACTGCAAAGAACGAGGATGATGCTGAGACTTGATGAGAGCAGTGTGTTTATTGCTACTCAGCTTTTACAAGAATCTCGCCAAACTAACTCACTCTTTACAGCATTGTTTTTCAACCAGGGTTCTGCAGAACCCAAGGGTTTCACAAGGGCCAGCCAGGGTTTCCGCGACTTAATAAGAAGGCAAGGCAAGGCAAAGCAAGTCCCCCCTTCAATCCCACCCGCTTCTGCAGTGGGGCCGCCTCTTCCTCTGTCTCAAATCTGGCAGATCAATCATGCTTAGCAGCAGCAGCCACCAGGCAGGAGGGGTGGCAGTGTTGGCGGCATTGGTACAGACAGCAGCAGCAGTGCCCTTCTAGCCCCTTACTGCAGCAGCGGGGCCAAAGCACGGGCTGCAGCGGCAGGAGGAGGAGGAGGAAGAGAAGGAGGAGGCAGGAGCGATTGCCTCTCCAGCACCTCCAACACGAAACTTCCCAGTCCAAGGCAGAGGCATGCCAGGTGGCTCAAGATTCTCTCCCGCTCCTCCTCATGCTTTCTTGCTGCACTCGGCCAAGAGGCAACTTGTTATCTCCCGTTTCCTTGCCTAGGGCACTGTAAGAGAGCATGTCCTACTACTCCCCTCATGCTTGGGGCCTGAGAGGGCAGGAGGAGCAGAAGGTGGAGTGGAAGGCATCCGCTCCAGCTTTGCCTTCACTCCGACCCTCCCACTGTCCCCTGTAGCCACCAAAAATGGGGAGGGAAAGTGGTGGAATGGAGCAAATGGCCTCTGCTTATTGCCCCACTCAGGTCCGGCACTCTGGCACGGGTACGCGGCGCAGCCTCTCTCTTTCTTTCTTTCTTTCTTTCTTTCTTTCTTTCTTTCTTTCTCTCTCTTTCTCTCTTTCTCTCACCCTCTCTCTGCTATTCACAGCCACAATCCCCCAAGCAGTAGCAGCACTTGCTGATTCTGCCTCCATCCTCTAAGGCTGCATTACTATTACTATTAGTCTTCTCATCATTCCTATCACTGATCTCCCATTTATGACTATGACTGTAACTTGTTGCTTGTATTCTTGTGATTTATATTGATTGTTTCTTGATTGCTTATTTGACCCCCTATGACAATCATTAAGTGTTGTACCTCATGAGTCTTGACAAATGTATCTTTTTGATGTACACTGAGAACATAGGCACCAAAGACAAATTCCTTGGGTGTCCAATCACACTTATAGGGAATTTTCAAGCAGTTGCCAAAAGTCAAGATTGACTCAAAAATGCACACACATAAAGAATGGAGGCTGAGAGAGAAAGAGGCAGGCAGGCAGGCAGACATATTCTTTATATGAAACAAGTGAAGATTGCCAGTACTCAAGTTACAGAACTGAATTGACCTTCAATAACAGAGGCTGGTTGCAGTATGAGAAGCTCCAGCATTAAAAGTCTGAATTCTCAGGAGCATTCCCATCCAAGTAGTAATCAGGGTTGATTCACTTCAGTTTTAAATCCCAGAAAAGTTCAGCCAGGTGCTGCCACCTGCTGAAAACAAAATAGAATAATGGAGATGGCAGGGACCTTGGAGGTCTTCTAGTTCAACATCTATAAATAAATGATAAATGGTTGCATCAATCAAACCCTAAAGGTTCCTAAAAGAGTAGTCTTGGTGAAGAATTGATTTCATGTAATATCTACAGCCAAAAAAATATTTATCAGGATTTTAAAGGTCAAGAAAAAGAGGTTTTGTGGTATCTGTTACAAGGATAATATGAAGATCTCAGTTTCCTTACTTTGGGTTTCACTCTATCATACAAAATATTGGGAAAATAATTTTATATTATATTATCTATACTATAATTTTATGTCATCTAGCATGTTTCTCCCTTGTTTTTGCTAAAACCAGCATCATCATTTACTATATGGCATAGGATGGGAGTCTGTACTTTGGTTCACATATAAAATTACATAATTTGTCTTGGTGTTAAAAAGAAATAATTGAAAACTATAGTTCTTTTCTGATCTAATGGCTTCTTCTAGATATGACAGTCAAATTTACTGTTATAAACTTTCTTATACAGCAGAAGCAACCTTAGTTGAAGGATTCAATAAATAACATTTGAGATTATGAAAAGTGTTTGTGTAGCTCTTGTTACTCACCTTTAATATACCATAAATTATCAGTAACTGATACAGAAGAGGAGAGATAATAGAAAAGATAAAATAAAAAGATAAAATAATCCTAAAATTCTGAAAACTACTCATGATTCTTTTGTAGCTCTAATTCCGCTGTTCTTGTGATGATAAAAGGAAATAGCAGTTATATTTATCTATCCCAAAGGACTGTGAGTTCTAATCCTGCCTTAGGTATGAGAACCAAGTGGGTTACTTTGAGTCAGTCACACTCTCGCAGCCCAGCCCACCTCATAGGATTGTTGGAAAATAGGAAGAAGAATTATATATGTTCCCTGCATGGGTGGGTTCACTTACCTTCGCCACGTGCACTTCCCTTCAGCTCAGTTGTGCTTTGGGCAAAGAAATAGAGGTTGGTATTAACCTGGGGGTGGGTGGGTGGGCTTTTTTCAAAGCAGAAGATGAAGAGAAGCCATCCAAACAGAGAAAAAATTGCTCAAAACTCCCCACCAAAAGATGCAGGCACACATGGATCGCCATTGACCAAATTAGATCCGTGATGCCATCTTCACATCATCAGCAGGTCACTAATGGTTCAGGCGATGTGGTTCGAATGGGGAGGAATCCACCCCTGGTTCACTGCCTTTAATTATTTATAAAACAATAATAGCAGGCTAAAAATTAACAATGTAATATAGAGTAAAGTAATAATTTATTTTAATAAATGTAAGAGCATATTGTTGCATTACATTATGTTAATTACGGTACATATCAGTTCTCATATTCTACATCATTTTGCTGCTCATGGTTGAAACAGTTGAGGAAAATGCATCATTAATTCCTACTTTATTTCAGAATATGTTTTGGAAGCAAGTTTTGGAAGGAAAGTGGTTAATGTAACATAGATGAATGTTTAAAAACATTTCCATTTTAATCTTAGGTCTTTCCTGTATGAATTATTCTGAACATTGCTATGTTTATCACCAATACTCTAATAAATAGTAAAATGCCGATCTGAACAAAGTTCTCCTTTTCAACTGAGAAATCCCTTGCACAGGAAGTTTCCTGAGAAAAGGTATATGGTCTGGGGTTTATTAAATGTTCAAAATAAGGATAGTATGGATTCTCTGTGTAAAGATTAATCTATGCAGGTTATTCAGAGAGTTTCAATCTGAGTTTAAATTCCTTTTAGGAAGCTATCATACTGTCATTTTTGCATGTTGATCATTTCCAGTTACAGTGGTACCTCTACCTAAGAAAGCCTCTACTTATGAACTTTTCTAGATAAGAACTGGGTGTTCAAGATTTTTTTTGCCTCTTCTCAATAACCATTTTTCACTTACAAACCCAAGCCTCTGAAACTGTAACCAGAAAAGGCAGAGAGAAGCCTCTGTGGGTCCTCTTCGGAATCTCCTGGGAGGAAACAGGGCCGGAAAAGGCAGGGGAAAGCTTCTGTGGGGTCTCTCTAGGAATCTCTGGGAAGAAACAGACAGAAAAAGTGGGGAGAAGTCTCTGTGGGGCCTCTCAAGGAATCTCCTGGGAGGAAACAGGGCCGGAAAAGGCAGGGGAAAGCTTCTGTGGGGTCTCTCTAGGAATCTCTGGGAAGAAACAGAGACAGAAAAAGTGGGGAGAAGTCTGTGTGGGGCCTCTCAAGAGTTCTACTGGGAGGAAACAGGGCCGGAAAAGGTGGGGAGGAGCATCCATGTGTCCTCTCTAGGAATCTCCTGAGATGAAACAGGGCCTCCACCCTCCCTGTGGTTTCCCCAATTGCATACATTATTTGCTTTTAAATTGATTCCTATGGGAAAAATTGCTTCTTCTTACAAACTTTTCTACTTAAGAACCTGGTCACGGAATGAATTCAGTTCGTAAGTAGGGGTACCACTGGATTTATTTATTTATTATTTAACTTAAGAGATGTAAATGGATGTGGTTCTTATTCTGCCATTTCTTTTATAATCAGTCTTATTTGTCATCTTCATTCTGACATTCTTTCCTACTTTATAAGACTTTATCCCATCATTAATTATGAAATATTATCTCCAGAAAATAATCCAGATAGATAGATAGATAGATAGATAGATAGATAGATAGATAGATAGATAGATAGATATGCACTAGGCACCAAATTAATGCATTTGTTAAATTACCCTGCCCCCAGTATCAAAGTGGGTGTTGCACTATGTTGCAATGATGAAATGGGCAAAAGAGCAGCCAGCACGAGGGAATGAGGAGAGTAGTGAGAAGAAAGATGTAAAGTGGCCTTTTCCTTATCTTGCACCAACTGCTCTGTTGCCCGTTTCTCCATTGCAGCTCAACACAGCACCCAAGATCCATTTTGATAGCAGGGATGGGGGTAATTCAACAACCGGTTCGCCCGAACCAGTGTTAACTGGCTGAAACCCACCACTGCATATATCCCATTGGTAATTATTACTTGGTTTTATTTTCGCATGCAAATCAGTCTTGACTTCTGGTGACTGCTTGGATCAGTCCTTGCAAATTTTTAGGCAAGGGGTTTTTTTGGAAAGAGGTTTGCTATTGCCTCCTTCCTAGAGCTGAGAAAAAAATGACTGGCTCAAAATTATCCAACTGGTTTCATGACCAAGGTGGGATTACAATTTAGTTTCCTGCTTTCTGGTCTAATTCCTTAACCACTACACCAAACTGGCTCTATTTTTAATTTTGGGACAAGTAAATTGGTTCTAATGTCTGTGACTATGAAAGTACTACTGTGGCTTTTTTTTTTTTTTAAAGGGAAATATGTGATTAAGGGCAAGAAGTGCTCTTTAGTTCTATATGAATATAGTTCAGTCCAAATGATTTAAATTCTTATTAGGGTCAATGAATTGAAGGAAAAAAAACCTAGGAATTGGTACTAAAGATTTATTTATCAATATCCTAATGTAGTTTTTTAAAATAATAATATTCTTAGAAAACAGGGAAAAGATACGTTAAACATTGCAAATAATGTATCTATTTTAAATATCAGCTTTTCTTCTTCTTTTTTTCTTTTTTTTTAAAGAAAGAGAATTTTGTATTGGAGGTGATTAAAACTTCTCTCTTCCAGGGCTTTATGCATAGGTTAAGGGCCATTTAAAAAAAAAAAAAAAAGACCTTGGCCATTATGTTTGAAACCTTGGAGACATTTTTCTGTTGTTATATATTTTCAGCTCCTTAGGGGATTTCGCTTCCATTTCTTTCTCCCTTTGCAGATATGATAGGACATTTTTCTGTGTATATCTGAGTGATACTGCTCAGAACTGTATCCATTCTGTCCACCTTCAACTTCACCTGAAGGGCAAAAATTCCTCTAAGACCTTGACACAATTCTGATAAATACATGAAATTATTAAAATTGCCATCTTGGAGGAAGATGATAGCAACCGCCTTTGTTTTTTTGAGTAGTTCATATTTTACCTAGTATCAAGGAACATTATAACTGCTCCTGTAACAGCAACAATAACAATAACAACTCACCCAGATGTATGTAAACTAATCTTTGAACATCAGTCTTTGTAGATGTGTTGGGGACCTTCCAAATGTAAGTTGAAGAAGTCTTTTGGGGTTTTTTTTTTGCTTTTCTATCCCATTCTTTTTCTACCTTGTACAGAACAGTGTTAAGCTTGTCATTGCTGACAGTAAGGTTCAGTGATCTGTCAACATTTACCCCTGATAAAGACAGCGAGAGAAATCCATGGCTCTAGAGAGTTCAGCAGAGACCAAACAGAATGTTTGCAAAAGAACATTTTTATATGTTTTCTGTTGTGACAGCAACAGAAAATAGTTGGAGTGTGCCAGGAAAAAAAAAAAAGACAGTATAGTAAGTTAGGCTAGCATGACATGATGGATCTGGAGTATGACAAACAGAATTGGAAAAAAACATCCCTGGAGACCAACTATACCAGGTTTGCTGAATTGTATTTTGTGATTTCTTACTGTGCAACAGTGCTTTTTAATGTTAGACTGACTGAGCTTCAGAATATTTTTTAAATTGTACAAATCAAGATCCATGTAGCTTAACAATGAAAGATGTAAAAGGTTTAAGAGTTTGATGTATTGAAAGGCATTCTGTGCTCCCTCATGTAAGTATTAAATGTATACTTTGTCCAATGAATTTTAAATCCTTCTAGAAAGCAACATGCACTGTGGTGGTTTGGGGACTTGCTAGAAAAAGACTGCAGAGGCCCTAAGGACACTGATGCAAAAAAATGCATTTGCTCCTAAGATTTTAAACCTTGCAAGGCCTGGATTTAATCAGTATGTTAAGACAATTGTAAGGCCGACTGATTCAGTGACGGGCCGACATTTGCATCAGGGCCGGATGATATGGCCCTTGTCTGTTGCCTGAAGCAGGCTGCCACAATAGTGGCAATCTCCGGTTCAGTTCAGCATGTATGCCAGTTGGCAGGTGGATTTTGCAGCCTTCCAAAACTGCCTTCGCTCACCCAACTAGGGGCCATGACAAGGGCACGGGTCTAACTCTGTTTTTTGCCTTTCCAGATTACTATTCAAGGGAGAAGACCGCTTGGTGGCTGGTGGCCACAGCAGGGAGAGCTGTGTGAGTCGTGAAATCGAAGTATGAATGCAGCTGAAGCTGTGCTGGTGCAGTGGAGCGTAATGGCTTGAACAAAGAGAGAGGCGAAGAGATGGGCTTCTCCGGTTTTTGTGTGACACAAAGTCTCAGAGCGGTCCCTAAATGGGATACACCTTTGTATTGGCATTGGTACAACGAATGGCTTGGCCTTGTATGGCAAGCACTGGCGGACACCCTAACACCCCCCCGGGTCATGGCTTGGTCTTGACAGGGCAAGTAGTTGTGGACCTCCCTGTCTGGGCTTGGCCTTGACAGGGCAGGCAATGATGACCTCCGGGTCATGGGGCTTGTCCATGATAGGGCAATGCCATTGGAGACCTTTTGGTCATGGGCTTGGCTTTGACAGGTCAAGCAGGTCATGGGCATGTCCTTGGCTGGGCCAAGGAAGCAGTTAGGATGTGGGTAGCCTGGACAGGGCAAGCAGTTGTGGGTTTT